>NC_139517.1:109156178-109313015 GCF_947247035.1 Vipera ursinii | reverse complement strand
CCAATAAAGGTTTTTGCTTCCTGTTTTAAAAAGAAGTTATGATCCTATTTATCTAGCAGGCACCATGTTGTAGAACTCGGCATCATACGAAGCATTTTCTAAACTAAATGAGATGAAATCAGGATGGATGAAAAGGATTTTATATCTACTAGTTACACACCTCTCTTGAAAAAGAGTATAGATTTAGTATGGGTCTTATATTTTTTAGTATGGGTCTTATATTTTTAAAAGCTTTAGACCACAGGTCTGCAACCCGCGGCTCCCAGTCCTCTGCCATGTGCAGTCCCAAAAAAAAAAGTGGGACTAAAAAAGTTCAACCAATCAATTCAAATATGCAGGGTAGGTGCATATCTCGCCTTGGCTCCACTCTTCAGTCAAACCCTGTTCTGCGCATGCACGCATGTACGCGCATGTGCACACATTTGTTGCGGCTCCCAGTTTTTCCTTTTGTGAGCGAACCGGTTCCGAGTGGCTCTTTCACTGTTTCAGGTTGCTGACCCCTGCTTTAGACCATGTGGTTGAAGTATTATTAGGGCACCCAAATCATGATCTCAATATCAGACTTCAAAACTAAAGACCATATTATCAGATTTCAGTGCAAACTCCCAAGTACACTCATAGAGGGGTTCAAGAAAGATGTTTTCCCAATTTTAACAGAAAATGCTTCTTATAGATAATACGTTTTTAAATATCCAGCCTCCAGATCCACCATATTGGTTCTAAAAGTAGATCGTAAATGAAAATTTCACTTCTGTGTCATATAGTTCATGTGTTAGGAATTCTAGTTCAAACTCTGGGACTTGGCCTTTGTAAACAAGGTGCTGTGGTTAAATAATTTCCCAGTCTGTTGTTTTTTCATCTCAGCAAACCTTCTGTTTAGTGCATTGCCTTTCAGCTCAGCAAGAGGGCCGTTGAAGTGGGTGAAATAAGAGATTTGTCCAGACAGCTCCACTTCATTATTTTGCTAAAGATGGGAAATGTTATAGGTTCATAAATTGTTTCTTACATATTGAATTGGTCTAGCTGTAGACTGCCTTTGGGCAGAAGAGGGAGGAGGAGGAGATAGGATTTTTTTTCCCCTCTTCTCAATAATTCTTTCCTTTTTGCTCCATCCCATACTGATTGCAAGCCCAGACTATTGCTTGTCTCCGTCAGGTTGAGAGAAAGAGAGAAATTCCTCCTAGCACTCATAAACAGAAGTGTCAACTTTAAGTAGGACATCACTGTAGACAGAATTAGAGCCATTTCCTGACATAGATGTTTTGTTTCTTTGAAAGTCAGCTACGCTGATTTAGTGTGCCCAAAGCCCGCAGTGTACACAGGAAATATGAAATCTGAGATAGGATAAAGTCTGCTCGGTCACATATTTTGTAACATTCCTCAAATGAAAACAAACTAGAAAACACTAGTTGTTCTCCTACCAAGAATCTCACTATTATACATTTCTGGAAGCTGGATTTCTGCACACAATATAAAGTCAATTTGCAATATAAGAATTTTTACGCTTTGGTGCTTATCTGCAACTACTCAATGCAACATATCTTGAATTGGCAACTTTCTGGAAAGTTGAGGAATACATCTGGACAATGAGTGCTGTCTGATAGCACATATTAGTCTGGTAGCCTATTTAATAAACATCAGCTTTATATTCTTGCATACAACTGGTCTTCAGCTTTGTTGTTGTTGTTGTTGTTGTTGTTAGCTGCGAAGTCGTGTCCGACCCATCGCGACCCTATGGACAATGTTCCTCCAGGCCTTCCTGTCCTCTACCATCTTCTGGAGTCCATTTAAGCTCACGCCTACTGCTTCAGTGACTCCATCCAGCCACCTCATTCTCTGTCGTCCCCTTCTTCTATTGCCCTCGATCTTTCCCAGCATTAGGCTTTTCTCCAGTGAGTCTTTCCTTCTCATTAGGTGGCCAAAGTATTTGAGTTTTAGCTTCAGGATCTGGCCTTCTAAAGAGCAGTCGGGATTGATCTCCTCTAGGACTGACCGGTTTGATCGCTTTGCAGTCCAAGGGACTCGCAGGAGTCTTCTCCAGCACCATAGTTCAAAGGCCTCAATTCTTTGGCGCTCAGCCTTTCTTATGGTCCAACTTTCACTGCCATACATTGCAACTGGGAAGACCATAGCCTTGATTATACGCACTTTTGTTGACAGGGTGATGTCTCTGCTTTTTAGTGTGCTGTCTAGATTTGCCATGGCTTTCCTCCTCAGGAGCAAGCGTCTTTTAATTTCTTGGCTACAGTCCCCATCTGCAGTGATCTTGGAGCCCAGGAAAATAAAATCTGTCACTACCTCCATTTCTTCCCCATCTATTTGCCAGGAATTGAGAGGGCCAGATGCCATGATCTTGGTTTTCTTAATGTTAAGTTTCAGCCCAACTTTTGCACTCTCCTTCTTCACCCGCAACAAGAGGCTCTTTAGTTCTTCTTCACTTTCTGCCATTAGAGTGGTATCATCTGCGTATCTTAGGTTGTTGATATTTCTTCCGGCAATCTTAATTCCAACTTTTGATTCATCTAGCCCTGCCTTTCTCATGATGTGCTCTGCATATAAGTTAAATAGGCAGGGTGACAGTATACAGCCTTGCCGGACTCCTTTCCCAATTTTGAACCAATCAGTGGTTCCATGTCCAGTTCTCACTGTTGCTTCTTGACCCGCATATAGGTTTCTCAAGAGACAAATAAGATGGTCTGGTACTCCCATCTCTTTAAGAACTTGCCACAGTTTGTTATGATCCACACAATCAAAGGCTTTAGCATAGTCAATGAAGCAGAAGTAGATGTTTTTCTGGAATTCCCTAGCTTTCTCCATGATCCAGCGTATGTTGGCAATTTGATCTCTAGTTCCTCTGCCTCTTCGAAATCCTGCCTGTACTTCTGGTAGTTCTCGATCCACATACTGCTGAAGTCTAGCTTGTAGGATTTTAAGCATGACTTTACTAGCATGAGAAATGAGTGCAATGGTGCGATAGTTTGAACATTCTTTGGCACTGCCTTTCTTTGGAATTGGAATGTAAACTGATCTTTTCCAATCCTGTGGCCACTGTTGAGTTTTCCAAATTTGCTGGCAAATTGAGTGTAGCACTTTTACTGCATTGTCTTTTAAGTTTTTGAATAGCTCAGCTGGAATACTGTCACCTCCACTAGCTTTGTTGTTGCTCAGCTTTTCTAAGGCCCACTTCACTTCACATTCTAGGATGTCTGGCTCGAGGTCAGTGACCACCTCATTGTGATTATCTGGGACGTTAAGCTCATTCTTGTATAGTTCTTCTGTGTAATTTTGCCACCTCTTCTTAATCTCTTCTGCCTCTGTTAGGTCCCTGCCATTTTGGTCCCTTATCATGCCCATTTTTGCATTAAACGTTCCCTTCATCTCTCCAATTTTCTTGAAAAGATCTCTGGTCCTCCCTATTGTATTGTTTTCTTCTATTTCTTTGCACTGTTCATTTAAGAAGGCATTCTTATCTCTTCTAGCTATTCTCTGGAATTCTGCATTCAATTGGGCATATCTATGTTTTTCTCCCTTGCCTTTCGCTTCCCTCCTTTCCTCAGCTATTTGCAAAGCTTCCTCAGACAGCCATTTTGCTTTCTTGCATTTCTTTTTCTTTGGGATGGTTTTGGTTGCTACCTGTTGTACAATGTCGCGAACCTCTGTCCATAGTTCTTCAGGCACTCTGTCTATCAGATCTAATTCCTTAAATCTATTTGTCACCTCTACTGTATATTCAACAGGGATATGATTCAATTCATACCTGAGTGGCCTAGTGCTTTTCCCTACTTTCTTCAGTTTAAGCCTAAACTTTGCAAGGAGAAGCTCATGGTCTGAGCCACAGTCAGCTCCTGGTCTTGTTTTTACTGACTGTATAGAGCTTCTCCATCTTTGGCTGCAGAGCATATAGTCAATCTGATTTCTGTGTTGACCGTCTGGTGATGTCCATGTGTAGAGCCGTCTCTTGGGTTGTTGGAAAAGAGTGTTTGCTATGACCATTGTATTCTCTTGACAAAATTCTATCAGCCTGTGCCCTGCTTCATTTTGTACTCCAAGGCCAAACTTGCCTGTTATTCCAGTTATCTTTTGGCTTCCTACTTTAGCATTCCAATCCCCCATGATGATAAGGACATCATTTTTGGGTGTTAGTTCTATAAGGTGCTGTAGGGCTTCATAGAACCGGTCAATTTCTTCCTCTTCAGCACTGGTGGTTGGGGCATAGACTTGGACTACTGTGATATTGAATGGTTTGCCTTGGATTCGAACTGAGATCATTCTGTCATTTTGAGGATTGTATCCCAGTATTGCTTTTCCTACTCTTTTATTGACTATGAAGGCTACTCCATTTCTTCTGAGGGATTCTTGCCCGCAGTAGTATACCTGATGGTCATCTGAATTAAATTCACCCATTCCTGTCCATTTTAGTTCGCTGATACCTAAGATGTCGATGTTCAGTCTTGTCATCTCTTGTTTGACCACGTCCAACTTTCCTTGATTCATGGATCTTACATTCCAGGTTCCTATGGAGAAAAAATCTTTACAGCATCGGACTTTCCTTTCACCACCAGACACATCCACAGCTGAGCGTCCTTTCGGCTTTGGCCCAGTCGCTTCATTCTTTCTGGCGCTACTAGTACTAGCCCTCTGCTCTTCCCCAGTAGCATATTGGACGCCTTCCGACCTGAGGGGCTCATCTTCCAGCATCATATCGTTTTGCCTTTTGGTACTGTCCATAGGGTTTTCATGGCAAAGATACTGGAGTGGTTTGCCATTTCCTTCTCCAGTGGATCACGTTTTGTCAGAACTCTCTGCTATGACCTGTCCGTCTTGGGTGGCCCTGCACGGCATAGCTCATAGCTTCATTGAATTACGCAAGCCCCTTCACCACGACAAGGCAGTAATCCATGAAGGGGGGTCCTCAGCTTACAACTATAATTGGGACCAAAATTTCCAAAGGCAAAGTGGTTGATCAATGTGTCACTCTTGATTTTATATTTTTTGCCATGGTTGCTAAGTGAATCATTGCAACTATTAAGTGAATCACACAATGTTGAAGTGAATCCTGCTTTACCCATTGACTTTGCTTTGTCGGAAGCTGATTGGGAAGGTTGAAAATGGCAATTGGATGACGCTAGGATACTGCAACCATTGTGAATACATGCCAATTGCTGTGCATCCAAATTTTGATCATGTGACCGTGGGGATGCTGCAATGGTTGTAAATGTGACAACCAGTTGTAAGTGATTTTTTCATACCATTGTAACTTTGAATGGTCAATAAACAAAACTTTGTAAATTGAGAACTACTGTACTTTTCCCCAATTCAGTACTGCCCAGATATTGGGACTATAGTCATAATCATTCACTGGCTAGCATGGCAGTCTTGATTTAGAATTCTGTGTTGTGTGGCCCAACACATTCAAAGGGCAGCAGATATGGGAAGACTCCAATAATAATTCTCCCATGCCAACCACTCTTTTCTTTATTTGTTCCTCAGCATTTTGTGTATTGCTACTTGCCAGTCCTGGGATCAGCTGATGCAAAGAATTACAAACATTAGAACCATAGGGCTGGAAGAGACCTATGTCACTTCTAACGCAATCTCCTGCCCAAGGCAGGAGAACTTGTACCATCCCAGACAAATGATTGTTCAATCTTTTGTTGAAAACCGTCAGTGATGAAACACCCACAACTCCTGGAGGCAAGCTGTTCCATTGATTAGTTGTTCTCACTGTCAGGAAATTTCTCCTTAGTTACAGGTTGGCTCTGTCTTTGTTGAGTTTCCACCCATTGCTTCTTGTTCTACCCTCAGGTGCTTTACAGAACAAATCAGGCCCATATTCTCTGTGACAGCGCCTCAAATAGCAGAAGGCAGCTATCATGTCACTCCTAAACTTTCTTTTTGTTAAGCTAAACATACCTAATTTCCTTAAGTGTTCATCGTATGACTTCCACATCCCTTATCATCTTTATTGCTCTTCTTTACACACTTTCTAGGGTCTTGTGAAGCTTATTTTTTGTATTGTGATGACCAAAAGTGGACATAGTATTCCAAGCCTGGCCTCACTGCTGTGTTATTATCACTTTTCATGATCTGGATACTATCCCTGTGTGGATGCAGCCTGGCTTTTTTGCATTGCATTGGCTTTTTTGACAGCTGCACTACACACTGCTGGCTCATACTTGTGCGGGGTTCACTAGGACAACTAGGTCCTTCTCACAATTACTACTGTTGAACCAGGTACTCCCTGTTCTATACCTGCACATTTAGTTTTTCCAGAACCCAAACTATTACAAGAAATACTACTTTGTAAATGATGTATTAAAATAACTTAAGATAGATAGATGATAGATAGATAGATAGATAGATAGAAAGAAGACAGACAAACAGAGAGATCTGCCAGTCTATTGATTTGTTGATTATCCACCTACTTTTTTGTTTATTAGGTTTATTGTAATTAATGCAAGATGAAATAGTGTGATATTTGATTTAGTACAATTTATAAATTGATACTAGATGTGTTACATATGAGCCAAACATCAGTGAGAGGTTAAAGCACATGATTGAGGCTAGCATGTGCACACTTGTCATTGTGGTTTTATATATTAACTGTTCTTTGTGCAAAATGAAGAAGAGGAAGGTTCTCACTTGAAGAAAGCTCAAAAAAGAAGAGGCTTATTTAATGAACTACAGCAAGGTACAAGAAGTTGCAGGTACTGCTATACTATATTTCATTAATAAACATATTTTATATTTTTCAACTTGTGATTACTTATTTCCACTGAGCTGGAACCATTTACCCTGTTATCCATAGAATATCTCTTTTAATAGTGTGAATTCAAATAATGCAACCATTTCATGGGATGCCTTCCTTACTTATTATATTTTCTATATGCCTTTAAGTGTGAATGCTACAATATAAACATTACTTCTACTCATTTTTGGAAGAGGAGGAGGAGGAAAATGAAGACACAAATTTCCCCCAAGAGCTATATGATAGTTGTGTAGAAAAGGAGGAAGGAAAGGAATCTAGTCTGCCCATCTCCCAGTTGTGGAGCAACATGTTATTATGATTTCTCTGCATCTTTCCAGGCATTTGAAATGCCTGTACATATTAAAATTGCTCAATTGCAGCCTTCCTTTTTGAAGCTGCATTATACTCCTGGACAAATGTGTCCTGATGTTCAAACATGGGACAAACTATTACACATTCTTTTTTCTCTTATATTTCTCTTATTTTTTCTTTTTTCTTGAGAGTGTGGTGGCGCATCAGCTCTCCCTGGTCCTGGATGAAGTGGATTATCTAGACCCATCCCAATCGGGTTTCAGGCCCGGGTACCGCACGGAGACGGCATTGGTTGCTCTGGTGAATGATCTCAGGAGGGCCCGGGACAGGGGATATTCCTCTGTCCTAGTCCTATTAGACCTCTCGGCGGGTTTCTATACCATCGACCATGGTATCCTGCTGCGGCGTCTCAGGGGATTGGGAGTGGGAGGCACAGTTCTTCGGTGGTTCTCCTCCTATCTCCTGGGACACTCGCAGTTGGTGTTGGCAGGGGGGCAGAGGTCGTCCCCAAGGACTCTCGTTTGTGGAGTTCCTCAGGGGTCGGTCCTCTCGCCTCTTCTGTTTAACATCTATATGAAACCGCTGGGTGAGATCATTCGTGGTTTTGGAGTTGGGTATCATCAGTACGCCAATGATACCCAACTTTTTATTTCGACCCCAAACCACCCCAGTGATGCCCTTGACGTGATGTCCCGTTGCCTGGAGGCGGTTCAGGTCTGGATGGGGAGGAACAGACTTCAGCTCAACCCTGACAAGACTGAGTGGCTGTGCATTCCGGCATCCCGGGACATTCAAAATATTCCATCTCTTTCTATGGGGGGTGAGCTTTTACCCCCCGTAGATAGGGCTCGCAACTTGGGAGTCCTCCTAGATTCACGGCTTACTTTGGAAGACCATATAGTGGCCGTGACTAGGGGGGCTTTCGCCCAGGTTCGCCTGGTGCACCAGTTACGGCCCTATCTAGACCGGGATGCCCTGTGTACGGTCACTCATGCACTCGTGACCTCTCGCCTGGACTACTGCAATGCTCTTTACATGTGGCTTCCCTTGAAGACCACTCGGAGGCTCCAACTGGTACAGAATGCGGCCACGAGAGTTGTCTTGGGAGTTTCCCGGTACTCCCATGTTACACCTTTGCTCCGTGAGCTGCAATGGTTACCAGTTGTCTTCCGGGTGAGGTTCAAGGTTCTAGTTATGGTCTTTAAGTCCCTACATGGCATGGGTCCGGAGTACCTTGGGGACCACCTGCTGCCAGCGTCAACTTCCCTCCGCCCTGTGCGTTCCCACAGAGAGGGCCTCCTCAGGGTGCCTCCGGTCAGAGAATGTCGGCTGGCGACCCCCAGGGGGAGGGCCTTCTCTGTGGGTGCTCCGGCTTTATGGAACCAGCTGCCGGTCAAGCTCCGGACGGCACCAGACCTTCGCTCCTTCCGAGGTGGTCTGAAGACCTACTTATTCGAACAAGCTAGCCTGGCCTGATGGGGGGATTTTAGGGTTCTTAATGGGTTTTTATACTGCATTGTTTTACTGGGCGATTATTTAATTCTCTTTTTAATTTTTGTATTTGCTATTTATATGTGCCCTGTTCACCGCCCTGAGTCCCTTGGGAGAAGGGCGGTATATAAATTTAATAAATAATAATAATAATAATAATAATAATAATAATAATAATAATAATAATAATTATAAGTATAAGTATAAGTATAAGTTAAATTATAAAATACCAATCTGGGGAATTCCTGGACATGCGATAGAGAGTGTATCCATGGGTGTAAATTTGGATATGACTTCTTATAAGGAATTACTTAGATTGGTAGGGAGTGATTGGCAATTAAAGTCGTTAGGTGAGTTAAAACAAGAAAATATTGTACAGTCCTGGTTCCAGTATACTTAATTGCAAGCTAGGTGGAAGTTAGATCAGAAGGTTGGCATTACATTAACGGATGAAAATTTGGTAAAACAGATTAAAGATCAAAACCAAGCGCATATAAAGAGAATTTACAATGCTTTAATAGAATTGGACTCGGAAACGGCACTAGTTAAAGATTGTATGGTAAAGTGGGCCCAAAATATTCATGAATCAATTCCATTGGATATATGGGAGGTAATTTGGGTTAGAAATGTAAAATTTACTCAGGCCCAAAATTTAAGAGAACATTTTTATAAAATGTTTTATAGGTAGCATTTGGACCCTAAAAAGCTTGTATGTATCCTAATTTACAGTCTAAATGCTGGAGATGTGGTAGCTTAAATGCTACTTATTTTCATATCTGGTGGACTTGTAGAAATATAAAGGCTTTTTGGATTAAAATTTGGTGGTACATTCAAAAGATTTTTAAGAGAAAGATAAAGTTCACTCCACAGTTATTTTTATTGGGTGTTATTACAGATTGTGATACTAAAGAAATTAATTTAATGTTGAATTTGATAACTGCTGCAAGGTTATTGGTAGGGCAATATTGGAAGAAGGATTGCTTGCCTTCCATAGAAGAATGGACACTTAAAGTGTCAAACTTAGCAGAAATGGCTAAGATTTCTGCTTACTTGAAGGATCATTCACAAGAAAGGAACATTTCGGTTTGGAGAAGATGAATAGATTATATCCAGGATAAATATGGGACTAAAAAGTTCCATTTAGCTTATGAGTAAATTTTAGATTGTTATTATTATATTTAGTATTAGTATTGTTTAATAATTTGGATATTTTTGTTTGCTTGTATTTATGTTATAGGGAGTTAAAGCATATTATGTATTTGGTTATTTATATAGTTGGTTAATGTTAGCTAGATTATGATTATTATATATTTGTAACCCTCTAATCAGCTCTGGGAAGTGGGGGGGAGGGGGATCAAGGGTGGGGGGGATAATATTGTAATTTTTATAAAACTTTTCAATTAAAAAAAGAACTACCTATATTGTTCAATAGTCCATTCTTGGAGTGCCTGTACAGTATAAGTACCTAGCAGTTCCTGCTATAATTCAAATAGTTTTTTTCAGCAGCAGAAAAAATAAATACAACTTGCAGGAAGAATAGGAGCTTCAAATGCTTGGATTGAAGAAGTTGCCATTCCTAAATAAATAATTAGCATAAGAATGCTCCCACCCTGAAGAGCTATATTTCAGAAGTTATTCTCAAGATCAACTGAGAAATCTGTGCCGAGTGTAGGCTGATCCAAGCACTTCACTCACTTTTATGAAAAAGCATTTCAGTGCACCCAGGACCTGATTGTCTCGATGAACAGAATGTCATTTTCTGAAAATTTGGTTCCAAAATTGTAAAGTTTCATTTTTCTCTGGCCTTCATTCTAACATTTCTTACTTGGCATGGTCCATTTCATATTTGTTTTGTTTTAAAATCTGGAATATTTTGTATTTCACCTTAATAGTTCCACTCTGTTTGAAATGTTTATATAGTGTGATTTACTACAATATGGATGTGTAATTATGTGATGATTAGACAAAACATTTCTGACAAGAAAGGAAAACAGTAGTTAATAATGTTTTCCATCTGTCTGGTAAAACTTTGCTGAAAAAGCAGCACTTTGCATGGACCAGAATCCAAGGTTACACCTAGATGAGACACTGGAGATGTTGTACCACTTCCATAAATTCATTCTGATCACTGCTCACAAGTTTTTGGAAAACATTACCATCTGTTTTGCAGATAAATATTATAATAATTAATGTCAGCATATGTTTACCTTATAAAATCTTAGAAGAGGTCCTCCCTTTCCTCTGCAGAAATAACGATGCCTTTTAAATGACTAAAATGAAGCATGCTGTCATTATTAAGCAAAGTCTGTCAATAATGTCTTCTTTTATTGCACTACTATGAGACATTTAGACGTTTCTGTTCTCCATTTAGGCCAGAATTTTTGGCTGTCATTCTTATAGACAGACAAAAAAAAAAGAGCCGAAAATCTGCAGACCTAGCAACTAAGGCTGCACCATCTGTGATCCCCTGACCCCACATTTGCAAATCATTTGCATTTTTGTTTCTCCACAGAAAAGTGTCCTGAAGGTGAGGAAGGGAGAGTGTGTAAACTTCTTCTGGCAGGATTATATTCTTTTTCTAAATGAAGAAAGACTCTTAGGAGACTTAAGAGGATCTTGTTCAACCTAGTGCCTGCCTGTCTACTGTGCTGGCCATAATTTGGAAGTCCAATCTCCTTTGAAGAGCACCAGATTGCAAAAGGTTCCTTAAGGTATTTGGATGGTTCACTCTCTGCTACCGTTACCTTTTTAACCAAATGAGAAATGTTAAGATTTGTGAATTAGGGACCAGAGTTCTCTCTTTCAAACGAAGGAACTGTAGCAACAGTCACTCAGTAATTCACAGAACAGTGCATCATTTTCTTGATTTGGAAATCAACATTAAAGAGTCAGCCTAATGCCAGTGGTGCTTCTAAATGAGTCTTTAATTGTGCAATTGCATGGAATTGTACCCAATGTGTTCCATTAATAAATCTACATTCCATAATGAGGATGGCAACTTCTTGGAGTAACTTTATGGAACCTAAAAATGGCCATGAATATGCAGCGACTCATCCAGACTCCTCACTCTTTTGGAGGTAAAGAGACCAAATGTGCACAAACAGAAGTTTGATATCTAGGTGTCTTTTACATTTCTTTTTTAATTATTCCTTGATGCGCAAAATTTAAGGGAGTGTTCCAGGTAATCTTAGGAGGCAGGTGATAGTTTCTTCCTATATGAGTGATCAGATACTAAAACAGTCCTTCCGAAAACCAAAGTAAAGCCTATCTGAATGTTTCATTTTTAACAGTTTGTTAATGCAACGGATGATAGTAAAAATTTTGTTTAAATTGAGAGGGAAAACTGGATAGGGGAAACCAGGATTGACAAAAGTTCCTTTTATTTTATACACAAGGTACGGTAGTATGTTCCCTCTTTTTTTAAAAAAAGTAATATTCTTAATAGAAAAATGTAACTTCTAAGAACAGCTATTTGACCACCCAACACTATCATGATTTGAGAACTGTTCCTGCACATTTCTAGTCTAATTTTATTTTTATTTTTTTAAAAAAAGGTTAGAAATTTGCCAGATTGTCAACCATTCCCAGAAATGTTGTCCTGATCTTTAAAAGTGGTTGTATCCCATAGATATGAAGAAGCACTAACAAATCAGGCAACTATTAGGAGAGAAAGAAGAATAAGTGGATTACCATTTTATGTAAGGGCAAAGAAAGGAGGAATTATTTTTTTAAGTCCCTCTTTTATTATTTATTTCCAAAACGTGTGTTTGTGTGTGCATTTCTTTTGCTCCATTTTCATATTTATAATTAAGGTTTTCCATTAAATACATGAGGCAAATTTATAAATGAATATTTTTGCATCTGGAACATCCTGTTCCAGCTGCAAATTTTCATTTCTTGACAGTCTTGAAAGAACATCTTATACTTAGTTCTTAATAGCCTCTTTGTCCCATGCAAAAATAAATGTCATCTTTGATTTTCTTTCCTTTCTTTGCTCTTGAACTTTTATGCACCTGTTGAGGAAGTGAGATAAATTTTGCATCTAAATAAGTTATTCTTACGTCCCACACCCTGTGAGTAAATTGCCAGTTTAGTCAAACCTTTCATACCAGACATGCAAATATTTGAGGTCTTAATATGCTTTATTAGCATCTCAACTTTTTCTAACCAGGTTTTTTTTAATTTGTAAGAGTAACATAGTCTTTTGCTAAATCAAGTCTAGAATTAGGCCTCTCCAGAGAGAGTTAAATCTATTAATGTTACAACTTGGTACAAAAAAAGCAGCCAAAATCTATTAATGCTACAAGTTGATGCAAAAAGAGCAGCCAATATATTTTTCCTGGACAGTTTCCACTATGGATTCAGCAGACAAAAGCTGTAAGTAGCCATCTGATTTTCCATTAAGGTAATTGCTGATGTGATTGTTTGCAGGGAAAGGATGCGTCGTACATGTTTCCATTGGAAAAATGATAGCTTTGCAGAGATTAGGCAAAGAACTTCATAGCAAACTCTTCTTGCAGTCAGTACAAAGTTTTACTGTCAGTCTGATAAAACACAGGAACAAGGATGCATCTAATGGTTCTTCACCGCCCCCTACTGGCTTTTATCAAAAAAGACATTCAGACAGATGGAAACATTTTTCAAATCAAGAATCCTCTGAGCTAAAATATAAGCTCGTAATGTTGTGAAATGGCTCCCATTGCGGGAGTGATATCCACAGAATATAGTTAAAAGAATTTCAGGAGGCTGAGTGCAAAACTCTAGCCGTTTTCAATATGCTTTGATTGCACCATTGTGGCTGACCTTGTCTTTTTTGAGCGTATCTGTAGACCTCCCTACATTGCATTAGATGTGCTTCCATATGCCCTGCAAATCCAAGAAAAGTCATCCATAGATATTATGACACCCCATGAATCCTACCATTGTTTAAAACCATACCTAAAGTCCCTCAGTAGGTTATTTTTCTCCTTAATCTGATTTTGACAGATTCAAGGTGTTTAAATTATATAAGGCTTTGTCACTGGTTATCTTGGAAACAAGATCTGGTGATCTGGGAATTTTGGGAGGTGTGTGGGAATACTCTCCTCCCTCCCTTTCTGAATATACACAGCCAGCATTGTAGCTATGTCACTCCCAGGATTCGACTTCTCAATTTTATTTATGGGCAGATTTTCATGTTCAACACATGTCTAGTCTCACAATTGGTCTATGAGTTGTTTTGGGTAGAAATGAGGGACAGGTATCCTGTAGTAGATAATATGAAGTAGTGATGCAAGAGGATGGCTAGAATGTTTTTTCCCCAAACAACCATTACCACCACCAAGTCTTCCATTAGGTATCCATGTTATTTCAGAGAGAAGGCAAGATTTACTCATGTTATTACAATGTTCTTAAAAAGAGGGAAGATAATTTTAATAGCTTTTAGATGGCAGCAATAAAGCTGAATATGCACTCAGTTTTCTGCTGTGAAATACAGGACATTTTACAAGGTTTCAGATTGGCTGGATCATCTCAAAATAGCGGTCCATTGTAATTAAATACATCTTGAAGTGTTACATGCTATCTCATTTGAATTACTTTCTGAAAGATCTAAGTAGTTCTTGGACAGACTTTATCTACATAGGTATACAGAATATTTTTGCACAGCAACACAGCCATATTATTTAGTTTTGAAAAGCATATTTTCTAGTTCTTTCCTGGAAAACCATATTACCCTTCTGGGGAGAACTAATACTGTACCTTTTATTTTATAATACCTTACGACCCTGAAACTGATGGTTTGATATTCAGCGTAATAGCTGGCTGCCCAATATACAAAGAATGGAATCACCCTATAATATAGTTTTAGAGTTCCTTATACAACCCCTTTATATAATTCCTTTACAAAATTCCTTACACATTACAGTTTTAGAGTTCCTTACACAAGTTTCTTACACAAGAAGAGCACAAAGTAATTGTAGTATGTACTTAAGAAATTGCCTACATAGAACTTTTCTAAATGCTGTGATGAAAAACAAATTAGGGTCCAATTCTTGCCCCAGCTCCTGCCCACCTAGCAGTTCAAAAGCATGCAAATGTGAATAGATAAATTGATTACCACGTTGATGGGATGGCAACAGCATTCCATGTGCTCTGGCACATAGTCATGCTGGCCACAGAAGTGTCAGGACAGTACTGGAAATGAATACCAGCCCCTAGAATTTGACATGATTGGACAGGAGAATTTTTTTAATTACACCTACAGTTAACCCCACTATTGCCTATTGTTTTCTCATGTGTCTTCAACTATTTATTCACCATTGTAATATGTGTATGAGAGGGATGAACAAGGAGGATCCAACAATAATTGGGTGGGTGGCGGAGAGGGATTCCAACTAGGTAAATTCATATTTTAAAGGTAAAAATATTTGCCTTTTGAACTAGGTTCAGATATTATGCTAAAATGTAGCTTAATTAATGAGCTGTTTAAAAGAATACAATAGCTCCATTCACAAAGTTGAGAAGTCATAAAATATGGTTTACAAATATTACATAACACTGTCCTGAACAAAAAATATGATACATGAACAGTGTGAAGTACAGTACATTGTATAACATCATCTTGCATGTGGCTTGCCTAATTCTTCCCCCCCCCCAAAAAAAAACCTATTAAGGGAAGCATTCTAAACTGGATATACAAGACTGTTCTTAGCCACGTTCCCCTGGCATTCAGTCAAAGCACAAGGATTTCTTTGCAATGTCAGTCCTCTCACCCTACCTGTCTCTCAACATTGTCTTCTTCTCACTCCCAGAACCTCAAGGCTTAATCACTATTTCCCTTTATTACAAGAATACTGAAAAATAAAGAAAGGCTGAGGGGCATTATGCTTAACAGAGAATGTTGAGTCTTTCAACATTTGTATATGCTACCTCTATCAAGTCCTGACTGAAGGGCCACACCCATTTGTATTGAAGATATTCCTAGGCTTTCTTTCCTGCAAAAAGAGCAGCCCTTGAAATTTGCTGATTACAATTGCAATGGAAAGCAAAGAGTTAATGCCTCCTTTCTCATCACTGCTATCTCCCAACATCAGAATCCTGAACTGGATTAAATCCTATATGAACTATATCTTAATTGACTTGGCCTTCAACAATATTTCATTCAATGGAAGAGTCATACAATTTTGAGGTAGTTTATCTTTTTTCCTTCATGTATCTCTTCCAGGAGGTTAACAATTGTCATATATAATTACCATATCAGAACCTGGCCATACTTTCAAACATGATTGACTTATTTTTCATGCACTTTCTGGATATTTTCCTTAGCTAATCTTCTGTGATTTGCATTCCTAGCCTGAAACTTAAACAAGTGAGGTAGCTACTGCCAAATACATGCTCACACATGCAATTTCCATTAAGTCCAATCAGTGTTCCAGGAAGAAAATGCATTTTTCTAATGTCATGAAACATTTCCATAACTTTTATAGCTTGGATAAAATATTTGAGTGATGCTATCAAGAAATGATGTACACTGTAAAATGTTACAACAAAGTTCACTAAGTGAGATTTCAGAGGAAAGAATTTATCTACGTATTTATTTAAAATAAAAGCATAGTTTCCAAATGCAGTGATAATCTTAGGTATTTTATTATTTAAGTGAACACTTAAAGACTTCTGCTAATTAAAAATTAGAAATTGACAAATAAATGTAATACGGTATTAAACATCTATAGTGCTATCCATCATTTTTCTCTTTCTTTTGAAAAATAAAATTATATACTACAAAAAAAATAAAAAAAGAATAATCTAGTGCCAAAAATCAAAGCAAGTAAATAACAAAATGAGCATGCATATCCACATATATGTATGTATACATTTATACAGGTAGTTCTCGACTTGAAATCATTTGCTTAGTGACAGTTTTAAAACATTATTATTTTAAAAATAATAATAATAATAAGGGGCATCCGTAGTGGAAATGTTGAGATGCGTTCACCCACAATAAAAGTGCCACAGGTTCATTTTGTAGATCAGGAGTTCTGGGATTTTATTTTTTTTAAATGCTTAACAAGGTGGTACAGCTTGACAACGTTTGCAAACATGTGGCCTAAAATAATTGCAGTTAAATCTTAAATAAACTTATTCAGAAAAAAGGAATGAGTCAAAATGGGCATATTGTAGAAAAGGAATTACAATGCATACCAGTTTTTTTTTTAAAGAAATGAATTTGTTTAACATTGCAGTCTTAAATCTGTTTTGTTTTGTTTTTGCTAGTCACATTGGCTATGTTTTCTCTAGTTTCCCACAATGTTTTCTACAGCGTATGGACAGCAATCCCTGATACACTCCTACCAGGAAATGATTACTTGCTAGCATTTGTATGTATCTGTTATAATTTAAAAAACACCTTTCAGCCATTCACAGGTATTTATATTTATTAGAATTGTATATACAGTCCAATGTCTCTTAAGTTCTCAGAGAGAGAAGCAGCCAGATGGATGTTCCATTATGTTATGCCCCATGCATGAGGCCTTCCATGACTTCCATTCCTTGATCCTTGAAGGAGAAGGGGTGGAATTTCTTTATATAGTGTAAATTCTGTGCAGTATTTTTAAGCTATATAGATCAGTGTTTTTCAACCTTTTTTGGGCAAAGGCACACTTGTTTCATGAAAAAAATCACGAGGCACTCCACCATTAGAAAATGTTAAAAAATTTAACTCTGTGCCTATATTGACTATATATAAAGTAATTCTCTTGAATAGGAATCAAATAAACACAAAGAAAGTATTTTATAATTACTTTTCAATTTTTCCCACAGCGCACCAGGCAACATCTTGCGGCACACTAGTGTGCCGCGGAACAGTGGTTGAAAAACACTGATATAGATCACCAGAAGGATGAAACTGGTCATGTTCTGCCTCCTGGTGGTCTGTATAAGTAAATCTCCAGGTTTAGTGGAGTAACAGTGTGACAACTGCTCAAAATACAGCTATTGCTCTGAAAAGTAATAGTATTTCTATTCTGAGCTTGTCAACTGAAAGGTTGGCAGCTCGAAATTCAAGCCATACAATGGGGTTAGCTCTGGTTCTTGCTCCAGCTCCTGCCACGTAGCAGCTGAAAGCATGTAAATGCAACTAACTTTGGTGGGAAGGTGTAACAGCATTCTCTGCACTTCAGCATATAGTACCATGGAAGAGTCTTCAGACAATGTGACAGTTGATTCACTAAAGAGAGAAGATGCCAAGAAAGTAACAGGCAGTAGAGAGAAAGCAGAGGGGCTTAACTCAGGGCTTTTCAACCGGTGGTACCTGGCAGGTGGTATGCAGCCCTGCCTAGCCTAGCCAAGTGTAGCTGGGGGGGGGGCAGGAGGGAACAAGCTAAAGCAGGGCAGCACAGGACTTGCCATGAAAAAGTCATCAAGAGCTGCAGGGCTGCTGAGGCAAAACAAAAGCCCTAGGACCGGCACTTCCAGCACACCTAAAAGAGAAAGGAGGAAAAGAGCTGATGTAGTTCCCATCTTCAAAAAAGGGAAAAAAATAGATCCAGGAAACTACAGACCTATCAGCCTGACCTCAATACCTGGGAAGATTCTGGAAAAGATAATCAAACAACAAATCAGCTAACACCTTGAGGCGAACAAAGTCATCACTAAAAGTCAACATGGGTTCGTAAAAAACAGATAATGCCAGACAAATCTTATTACATTCTTTGACCAAGTGACAAAATTAGTGGACCAGAGGAATGCTGTATAATTTACTTGGACTTCTGTAAGGCATTTGCTAAAGTAGATCACAACCTACTACTTGATAAAATAGAAAAATGTGGGTTAGATAGCATCACCACCAGATGGATTCGTAGCTGGCTGACAGGCCGTACTCAGGGTGTGGTCCTCAATGAATCTGCATCTACATGGAAGGAAGTGTGTAGTGGGGTGCCCCAGGGCTCTGTTCTGGGCCCAGTGCTCTTCAATATCTTCATTAACGATTTGGATGAGGGGATAGATGGGGAACTCATCAAATTTGCAGATGACACCAAGCTGGCAGGAATAGCCAATACTCCAGAAGATAGGCTTAAAATACAGGAGGATCTGGACAGACTCGAACACTGGGCACTACCTAACAAAATGAAATTCAATGGTGAAAAAAGTAAGGTTCTACATTTAGGCAGGAAAAATCAAATGCACAGGTATAGGTGGTACCTTGCTCAATATTAGCAACTGTGAGAGGGATCTCGGAGTCCTAGTAGACAATCACTTCAATATGAGCCAGCAGTGTGCTGCAGCTGCCAAAAAAGCCAACACAGTGCTAGGCTGCATTAAAAGAGGGACAGAATCAAGATCAAGTGAAGTATTAATACCACTACAATGCTTTGGTAAGGCCACACCTGGAATAGTGCATCCAGTTTTGGTCACCACGATGTAAAAAAGATGTTGAGCCTCTAGAAAGCATAGAGAGAAGAGCAACAAAGATGATTGGGGGACTGGAGGCTAAAACATATAGGGAACGGTTGCTGGAATTGGGTATGTGTAGTTTAATGAAGAGAAGGACGAGGGGTGACATGATAGCAGTGTTCCAGTATCTCAGGGGCTGCCACAAAGAAGAGGGAGTCAAGCTATTCTCCAAAGCACCTGAAGGCAGGACAAGAAGCAATGGGTGGAAATTAAACAAGGACAAATCAACCTAGAACTAAGGAGAAATTTCCTGACAGTTAAAACAATTAATCAACCAGCCTCCAGAAGCTGTGACTGCTCCAGCACTGGAAGTTTTTAAGAAGACACTGGACAGCCATTTGTCTGAAATGGTATAGGTTTTCTTGCCTGAGCAGGGGGTTGGACTAGAACTAGATGACCTCCAAGGTCTCTTGCAACTTTATTATTATTATTAAAACTTTCTAAGGGCTGTTTCCATTTTGCAAAAGTGGATAAAAGGCAATGCCTCACTTAAATCAAGGGAGTCAAGCTATTCTCCAAAGCACCTGAAAGCAGGACAAGAAGCAATGGATGGAAACTAATCAAGAAGAAAGCAACCTAGAACTAAGAAGAAACTTCCTGACAGTTAGAACAATTAACCAGTGGAACAACCTGCCTCCAGAGGTGGTGAATGCTCCAAACCTGGAGGTTTTTAAGAAGAAACTGGACAGCCATTTGCCTGAAATGGTATAGGGTTTCCTGCCTGAGCAGGGTGTTGGACTAGATGACCTCCAAGGTCCCTTCCAACTTCTTCTTCTTCTTCTTCTTCTTCTTCTTCTTCTTCTTCTTCTTCTTCTTCTTCTTCTTCTTCTTATTCTTATTATTATTATTATTATTATTATTATTATTATTATTTATTTATTATTATTATTATTATTATTATTATTATTATTATTATTATTATTGGGCAGAGACAGAAGAGGATATAAAAGGAAGCAGGTTTGGCAGGAGAGAGGGGAAAAAAGATGCTGGAGAAAGAGTAAGAAAAGGCTTGTTCAGAGAAGCAGTGAGAGAGACAGAGAGAAAGGGCTTTGGGGGAGGTGTGTGAGTGTGAGAGGCAGAGAGGAAAGGCTTTTGGGGGAAGTGTGTGTGAGACAGAGGGGGGGCATTTGCAAATGAAGGGTGAGGAGAAAGAAAGAGGAGAGGGAGAGATGAAGCTGGGCCAACCAGCCATCTGACCATGAAGGTAGTGGTTCATATTAATAAATATTGATAAATTCATTATACATTTGTCAGTGTAAAGGGAAAGTAATTCAGCAAAGGAACCAAAACACCAGAGGGCAGGACAAGAAACAATGAATGGAAACTAATGAAGGAGAGAAGCAACCTCAAATTAAGGACAAACTTCCCAATAAGACAATTAACCAGTGGAACAGCTTGCTTTCAGAAGTTGTAAGCTTCATCACTGGAGGTTTTTAAGAAAAGACTGGATAGCCACCTCTCTGAAATGATATAGACTCTCCTGCTTGAGCAGATGGTTGGATTCGAAGACCTCCAAGATCCCTTCCAGCTCTATTTTGATTCCCTCAGCTAGGAAATGGAGCTCTGCCCCCTGAATTGGACATGACTGGACAGGGGAAATCTTTTTATTTTTTCACTTCTTTTATATTTTATACTTTATATATATATATCCATTTCTACTTAGAAATAACACCTACTATCTTATTTATTATTAACAAGGCTCCAGTACAGAGCACTATAGCCCAATCTTTTTATTTCCAATTGTAAACAAAGAATCTTAGTTCCCTGGGAACTATCAGAAGATTCAAAACCTCACTATTTCTACACTGTTCAAGGATTTTGTTCCTCCTCTGTGCATTCGCGTGGAACTATAATGCAGGAAGGATTTCAAACAAACCAGAACATGAAACTAGAATTTCATGAATTGGAATAATTTTTGAATGTATAGAAAACAGTACAGTGGGAGATAGATAAGAAAATTACCAACTTCCCCTTTTCATTAAAATTTCTTAACTATAAATGAAGGGACGCGGTGGATCAGTGGGTTAGGATGCTGAGCTTGTCGATCAGACAGTCGGCAGTTTGGTGGGTCGAATCCCGAGTGCCACGTAACAGAGTGAGCGCCTGTTACTCGTCCCAGCTTCCGCCAACCTAGCAGTTCGAAAGCACGTAAAAATGCAAGTTATTCTGAATCAAGCTGCTGTATTGTGATTGATCTCCTTGTTAAGACCCCTGTGGTCTATATAATCAGATGCCATCACTATTAACAGTCCTTTTCAGATAGCAGAACTCATGAAATACCTTGATCATCCAGAAATACCTTTATTTGCATGTAGAGTAGATCACAGCAGGTAAGGTGCGTTAGGATATTTGGACAGTATTCCAAGGTCAGAAGACGGTAATTACTCACAGTGTCTGCACGTGTGTCTGCCAGTTATGAAGGAGCACATGTGTGTCTCCCAGTTATGGAGGAAGAGAGCCTTGAGGGAGCAAGAAGAGGAAATAAATCATAGGGTAGGAGGGGGTCTGACTGCCCACATTGTAATTTCCCCAAAACAGCCACGTGGTGGCAGCACACTCCCCATCTGGTATTTCATAATACCACCATATAAATCATATAACGGTAGTTATTCAAATGCAAATACACGTTTGTAGATTGCTTGTTGTCATAAAACACCTGAGAGATATAAAAGATAAACCTGAGATATATAAGACATAAAAACTTGAGATATATAAGAAATAAACATGCATACATATTGCAATAATAGGAACTGCCATTATAGGCTTAAACTAATCTAGATTAAAGTTCAAATAACTTTTCTTCTTGGAGTCAGGAGCCAACCAGTAAAGGCGACGAATTCAGTCTTCAAGAGGCAAAGGCAAGACAAGTTCTGCGATGGTCTGATGAAAGTTTTTGGTGCCTTTCAATTCTTCAGCTTGATGGTCCTTAAACAGAACAAAGTCTCTGACTTGAAGATTGGGGTGAAGATGAGATCTTTGTGACTAGACTTTGTTGCTCCCCGCCATATTGCTCCCCGCCATAATTTGAAGCAGGGTTGGATAGAGGTAGTTGCTGTGGATTGCCTAGGAGTGGAACAGGATGCATAGCTGTATCGTGCTTGTCGCTATCGCATTCTGAGCACTTGACAAAAGCTTTACAATTTTTAGCAAAATGGTCATATGAGGCACAACACCTATAGCATATTCCAAGTTTTTGGAGAACCTCTTTCCGCTCTTGTATACTCATTGCTCTAAGCTCACAACATTTTCTAAGAGGGTGAGGTTTTTTGTGAATAGGACACTGACGATTAGGATCTTCATCCCCACCACCTGAATCACTCCATTGAGGAGGAGATGGTACAGGATGTGAGATGCCACCACCTGAATCACTCCATTGAAGAGGAGATGACACAGGAGGTGAGATGTCTGTTTTTCTTGTAGACACAGCTCCACATGAGTCTCTGTGTTGAGCTGCAGTGTTAACATACCTTGGTGGTGATAATGAAGCAGGCACACTGGACTGAGGGTATTTAATTTAATTTAATTTAATTTAATAATTTAATTTGTATACCGCCCTTCTCCCGAAGGACTCAGGGCGGTGAACAGGGCAATACACTATAAAAATAGAATACAAAAATTAAAAAGCCATTAAACATTATGCCCATAAAATTAATACATATTAAAATTAAAACTATTTATAAAAACCCAGCCCCATCCCATCAGACCAGGCTAGCTTGTTCGAAAAAGAAAGTTTTGAGATTGCGCCGGAAGGAGCGAAGGTCGGGGGCCATCCGAAGCTCAACCGGTAAGCAGTTCCAAAGGTCTGGCGCGCCCACAGAGAACGCTCTCCCCATGGGGGTCACCAATCGGCGTTCGCTCTCCCCCTGGGGGTCACCAATCAGCATTCTTTGATCGGCGGCACCCTGAGGAGGCCCTCTCTGTGGGAGCGCACTGGACGGAGGGAAGTTGACGCCGGCCGCAGGTGTTGCCGTAGGTAATCCGGCCCCATGCCATGAAGGGCTTTGTAAGTCATCACTAACACCTTGAACCTCACCTGGAGAGCAACTGGTAGCCAATGCAACTCGCGGAGCAAAGGTGTAACATGGGAGTATCGGGAAACTCCCATGTTGAAGCTGGGATCATGTCTTGTCCAGGTGTGTCTGCCGATGAACCTTGATGATGATGATGGAGCAGACACATTGGATTCAGGGTAGTTGAAGCTGGGGTCATTTCTCATCCAGGCGTGGTGGCTGATGAACCTGCAAAAACATGAGAATGGGGGGAAGGAAACATTATTGCGTAGTTTGTAGTCTGAGCCGTGCCGTGTCCAGTCCACCTGCAGGCCGTATGGCAATTTGGACACAACTGGATTGACACCGTGGGAGGAATCCAGGTAGGTCAGACCAGATAGACGTGGCTCTGTTTTTGCCAATTCTATTTCCATGAGGAGATCACTTAGTTTTTGAAGCATGTAATTGTCTTTGTCGCCTATCTTCGGAAAGTTTTGTAGTCTTTCGAATAAGGCATTTTCTAATGCTTCTGGGCTTCCGTAGGTTTGTTCAAGTCTTGCCCACGCAGCAGCAAAACCTGTGTCTGGGGAGTCAACATGTACTATTCTCAGTCCTTGAACACGATCTGCAGATCACTTAGGTTGTTTAAAGCATCCCTTCATTCTGTGGCTTTGCTATTTGGAGAGGATCTATGTTCACCGTATCACCTCTTTCTTACCCAGCCCTATAAATGGACTAATGATTAGAACATTTGTTTCTCAAAAACATGACTCTCAGCCTCTAGACTAGAGCAAGTGTTGAGCGAGGAGTGTGTGTGTGTGTGTGTGCGCGCACACACACAAGTAAGAGTAATAGTGAGTAGTTTCAGGATGCATTTTTTTTCTTAGCTCAGTCTTGGGGAAAAAGAGATATAGGTCATTTTCTCTCCCCCATAAAAGATTTTATTAAATATTTAATATCTTAAATGGTGGGGGGGGCTCTGAACAGCTACAAAGTTTCTTTCTTCCCCTTTTAAAATGCAATTGATACTTTCTTTCCTCAGTTTCCCCCAAGAGACAGTAAAACCAGGGGAAAGAATTAAATCCAGAGCAAAGAAGCCAGGCTTGATTTCCACTTCAGTGTTGCAGTTTCAAATCTGGAGCCCACAGATTAACAAACTATGGGAGGGGCTTCCCATCCTGACAGGCAGAAGCCGCCATGTTGGTCTTAGCTTTCCTCCTAACTGTGTGACATTCACATGAAATTGCAGATTTCAAAAGGTAGAGATACCCAAGATTTTGTCTAAAAGTAGAAATCAAATGCTGCCTTGATTCTCTGGGAAAGGAAAATCTGCCAACTTTCATGAATCTATTAATGGTATGTGTTATACCATACAAAGATAAAATGGCTTTTCTGCAATCCTTGCAGGCCTGTTACCTTAAAGCAGACATGTCAAACACAAGGCCCGGGGGCCGGATCCGGCCCGCGAAGTGGTTTCATGTGGTCTGCGAAGCCATCCTGGAAACAGTGAGGGAACGGCCCCCACTGCCTTGGCCCTGGCCCAGAGACCCTTCTTCTGCCTGAGACCCTCAGATCTGTCCCACTCTTGCCCAGGCCCCCATAGGCACCCTTGATGCCAATGATATAGAGCTGGCCACGCCCACCCAGTAGGCCATACGCACTCTAGCCACGCCCACCCAGTAGGCCACGCCCACCCAGCCCCCTGAGGGCAACCGCAATGCTGATGCGGCCCTCAATGAAATTGAGTTTGACACCCCTGCCTTAAAGGGTTGATAGGCTGTGGAGAAAGCACATTTTAGACACCCTGCAACGCAAAGGAGGAAAGCACATCAACATAGTTTGTGAAAGAACCCAATGAATATTCCAAGTAATTTTGTTCATTTGAATGAATTCCTCCCAATTTATTATTTTTAATTATCACCGAAACATAGAAAACCAACAGCAGAAAAGAACCTAGTAGTCCACTGAGTTTGTTGCTGCTGTTTTTGTTTTCTTTTTAATTAATTTACTTTATTTTTATTTTTTAATTTTTGTTGGCTGATGGACGTTTTTACTCCAAGTATGTTTAAACTAGGTCATTGATAATTGATCCACTACCTCCACTTGAAATTGGTTTCAAGTTTCCATTACTTTCTCTTTAAAGTTGCGTATTCAATACTCCCAGGAAGCCAGAAACACGTCACAGTATCTTTTGAGCAGAAAAGACCCCTACACCTCAGTGAACTTGAGTAAATAGATGGAATATCTTCAGTGTGGGAGGCAGATTTTTTTTTAATATAAAGAGAGGCAACTAGAGAGAGATAAAGGGGAAGGAATAAAAACTATTCATACTTGACATTTCATTATATTATTTAGGTCACTTATCACCTTTTAAACTATAACTTACCTACCCCAGTAGTGTGGTCTCCTCTTGGACCAGTGTAAGAAGTAGGCGTTGGACTTCTCCTCCTATGCCAACCATGCCAATTTCTTGGTTGCAGAGTAAATGAGCATTCATTTTTTTCAAAAGTACGTTCTCCGGGAAAATCGGGTAGTATATCTACCAAACAAATGCAGTTATGTTTAAGTATATTTAAATATATCTAATTGACCTGTTTAAACTCCTGGTATGGATAAAGCTATAGTTTTATTCAACTATGCTTATAAAACCTGCTTTTCTATCTGAATTTGTTGATTTAATTTTATTTTAATTTGTACATTGCACTGTTTTAATTTGCCCTGTAAACCGCCCTGAGTCCCTTGGGAAAAGGGCGGTATATAAATCTAAATAAATAAATAAATAAATAAATAAATTCTATACTCATTTCCTGCCATAAACACTATTTCCTTCTTCTGTGCCTTTTTTTCTGCTAAAAACTTTGGGATAGAGATTGCTTTTTGCACTATGTAAGGGTGTGTGCGTGTGTGAAAAAGCCACCTTGCAAAGATATAATTTTTTCTCCACTCTGAATACAAATAGTTTTGACAACAGAAGTGATATTTATATCATCATTTCTTAACTTTTATTTTTCTTTAGTATGGTAAATGTTTTTTAAAATATTTATCATATGAAAAATTAAAATTGCTGCATTTGATGCCACCTCACAAAATTGTTTGTATTTTAATGTTATATTATTTTGCACAGACTGACAAATCATCTTAATTTCACAGACCCCTGAAGGGGCCATGAGGGACACCCATGCTTCTTAGGACACATTTTAAGAAACCCTGGTTTGTACTGCATTACTCATAATTGTGATTGTCCTACAATCAGTGTCACTCATGTATGAATTTTTCCAGCAGGAATGGAGTCAAGGAGGAGTAGCAGTTAAGATTTCCTGCCTGGGGAATTTAAACATATATGGTATTTGTACAAGAACCACCTAAGCAAGGAGCAGAGAAGGCTACAGGTTCCTTCTTCAAAGGGCCAACTTCCTCGCTCAGGAATCCGCCCCGCGTATTCACGAGCGCGGGGGCAGCCGCGCCAAGTGGAATGCGCTCCGGTCCTGCGAATAACGGTCGCTCAGCCAGAGAGCCGGAGAAAACACCGAGGCGCGGAAGCGATCGCGCCTGGCCCTGGGACGAGAAGACCAAAGGGGAGATGGCGATTCGCTACTGCCGCACCGACTGCTTGCAGGAGCCCCTCTCACGCGCCCTCCGCGCCTTAGGTGCCTCCGTGGGCACCTACCCGTGGCCTTATCTCCTGGTGCCTTTGGTGCTTTCGGGCGCCCTGTCAGCGGGCTTCATCTTCCTACCCAGCCGCCAACCGAACGACCTGGAGGAGCAATTCACGCCCGTAGAAGGCCCCGCCAAAATCGAGCGTAGTTTCGTGCAGAAGTACTTCCGCACCGACGACGCCAATAATTTCTCTGCGGAGAGACTGAGCACTGAGGGCGCTTATGCCAGTTTAATCGCGGTGGCGGCCCGACGCCGCGACTCGCTACTGACTCGGGCGGCTTTTGCCGAGCTGTTGAAAATAGACAAGGCGGTGCGCGGCATCCAGGCGGCGGGGCTGTCCTACGACAGTCTTTGCGCGCGAAGCTTTGGCTACTGCGTCAGCCCCAACCCACTCCTGAGCATCGTCCAGGATAACCCGGGTAACATCGAGCTGTTACTGCCCAATTTAACCTTCCCGGTCTTCCGCGACCGGGTGTTCCTGGGCTTCTCCCTGGGGGGCGTCACGCTGGGCTCGGGCAACGAGCCTGCGCGCCCTCTTCTCGAGGCCCGAGCAATGCGACTCATCTACTTCCTGCAGGAGAATGACCCGTCAAAACGGGAGGCCAGCAACCTCTGGTTGGAAGCCTTTCTGCAGCGTATCCCCTTAATAGTGGGCGCCCTGAACCTTACCGTTCTTAAGGTATGGCTGAATTAGGAAATGTTATTTTCAACATTCCCTCCTTACGTTTTAAATGAAACCTACGTATCTTTTGAGTATAGGCAGGTTATGAAAAACACTAATAATTCCACTAATAAATCCTTGCAAATCTCCCTGCCTACAGTATCACTTTAATACAACAGTTTTGTAAACTTCTCACCTCTGTGTTTGAGGATCTCTCCTCAGTCTCTTGCAAAGTTTTTTGTTCTCTCCAGCCATTCACTTGACTTGCTTTGACCTATTCACTTTTTCTTTATGTTTTTATAGTTTAATTTATTGTCCCTGTATAATTAAATCATCTCAATACCCGTTTCTTTAAAGCTGGTTGCTTGGAGAGCAACTTTTCATACTCATAGGAATGTTACTTACAAAATAGTAAAGAGATGTAAAGTAATAGTAAAGAGAATGTTGTTTATCCAAATAGTAAAGAGATGTAGACTGCTTCTCCTTCAAAAGAAGACAAGACTTCCACTCTTGATATACATGATCAATATATGAATTTTTATCAAAGCATTCCTGATAAGTGGTACTAGTACTTCACATGATCATGATTCTATTCCTCTGTTAATGCATCCTAGGATTGTATTGGCTGTTTTGGCTGCTGCTGCACATTGCTGGCTCAAATTTAAATGACTGCCCAATAAGACTCCAAGATCCCTCTCGCAGTTACTGCTATTCAGCCAGGTTTCACCTAATGTATACCTGTACTTTTGGTTTTTCTTTCCTAGGTGTGAGACGCTACTTTTCTCTATCCTGAATTTCACTTTGTTGGATAGGGCCCAGTATTCAAGTCTGTCAAGATCCAGATGGATCTTGAGCCTATCATCTGGGGTGTTGGCTATTCCTGCCAGCCTAATGTCATATGCAGATTAATTACTTCCTCTTCAATTCTCTCATCTAAATCGTTTATGAAGATATTGAAGAGTACAGGGCCAAAAATGGAGCCTTGGGGTACTCCACTACTTACTTTCCTCCATGTAGATGTAGTTCCAATAAGGACTACATGCTGAGTGCAATTTGTCAAATGCATCTGGTGGTGATGCTGTCTATTCCACATTTTTTTAGCTTATCAAGAAAGAGATTTGGTCTATTTCATCAAATGCCTTACTGAAATCCAAGCATACTTTGACTACTGCATTTTGCTGGTCCAGTAATTTAGTCACTGTCAAAGAATGAAATAAGATTTGTTTGGCATGATCTGTTTTTACAAATGCATGTTGGCTTCTGGTTATAACTTTGCTTGCTTCTAGGTTTCCACAGAACTGTTACTTGATTATATTTTCCAGGATCTTTCCAGGTACTGATGTCAGGCTGATTGATCTGTAGTTTTCTAGATCTGTTTTACCCTATCATATGCTTCGTCTAAACTTTCTCACATTCATACATTTCTCAGTGAATCGTTGAAAGCCAACATCTGAACATCTCTTGACTGACCTAATGCTATACAGCACGGTTGTCAAACTCATCGCGTCACCTGACGTGTGGTGACAAGCAACAGGGAGAAAGCAGAACTATTTAACTCGTTTTTTGCATCTGTCTTTACACAAAGGGAAAAAACAGTCCAACCTACCAAAACCAGTGCCATAAAAAACAGAATAGAAACACAAGATAGGCAAGAAAATGGTAAGTGAGCACCTGTCCAGCCTAGATGAGTTCAAATCACCAGGACCAGATGGATTACACCCCAAGGTTCTCAAGGAACTGGCAGACGTGATCTCAGAACCACTGAACTATATTTTTCAAAGATCCTGGAGCACTGGGGAACTACCAGAGGACTGGAAGAGAGCTGATGTAGTTCCCATCTTCAAAAAAGGGAAAAAAATAGATCCAGGAAATTACAGACCTATCAGCCTGACCTCAATACCTGGGAAGATTCTGGAAAAGATAATCAAACAACAAATCAGCAAACACCTTGATGCAAACAAAGTTATCACTAAAAGCCAACATGGGTTTGTCAAAAACAGATCATGCCAGACAAATCTTATTGCATTCTTTGACCAAGTGACAAAACTAGTGGACCAGAGGAATGCTGTAGATATAATTTACTTGGACTTCAGTAAGGCATTTGATAAAGTAGATCACAACCTACTACTTGAGAAGATAGAAAAATGTGGGTTAGATAGCATCACCACCAGATGGATTCGTAGCTGGCTGACAGGCCGTACTCAGCATGTGATCCTCAATGGAACTGCATCTATATGGAAGGAAGTGTGTAGTGGGGTGCCCCAGGGCTCTGTTCTGGGCCCAGTGCTCTTCAACATCTTCATCAACGATTTGGATGAGGGGATAGATGGGGAACTCATCAAATTTGCAGACGACACCAAGCTGGCAGGAATAGCCAATACTCCAGAAGATAGCCTTAAGATACAGGAGGATCTGGACAGACTCGAACACTGGGCACTATCTAACAAAGTGAAATTCAATGGTGAAAAAAGTAAGGTTCTACATTTAGGCAGGAAAAATCAAGTGTACAGGTATAGTATAGGTGGTACCTTGCTCAATAGTAGCAACTGTGAGAGAGATCTCGGAGTCCTAGTGGACAATCACTTAAATATGAGCCAGCAGTGTGCTGCAGCTGCCAAAAAAGCCAACACAGTGCTAGGCTGCATTAACAGAGGGATAGAATCAAGATCAAGTGAAGTACTAATACCACTTTACAATGCCTTGGTAAGGCCACACCTGGAATAGTGCATCCAGTTTTGGTCACCACGATGTAAAAAAGATGTCGAGACTCTAGAAAGAGTACAGAGAAGAGCAACAAAGATGAGGGGGACTGGAGGCTAAAACATATATGGAACGGTTGCTGGAATTGGATATGTCTAGTTTAATGAAGAGAAGGATGAAGGGGGACATGATAGCACTGTTCCAATATCTCAGGGGCTGCCAGAAAGAAGAGGGAGTCAAGCTATTCTCCAAAGCACCTGAAAGCAGGACAAGAAGCAACGGATGGAAACTAGTCAAGGAGAGAAGCAACCTAGAACTAAGGAGAAACTTCCTGACAGTTAGAACAAAGAACCAGTGGAACAACCTGCCTGCAGAAGTGGTGAATGCTCCAATATTGGAAGTTTTTAAGAAGAGACTGGCCAGCCATTTGTCTGAAATGGTATAGGGTTTCCTGCCTGATCGGGGTTGGACTAGATGACCTCCAAGGTCTCTTCCAACTTCTTCTTCTTCTTCTTCTTCATTATTATTATTATTATTATTATTATTATTATTATTATTATTGTGACTTTTTTTGCATTGCTGGAGCTGGGGTGGGCACGGCCTCCACATGATTCAACCAGCGTGGCCAGCAGTTTGACACCCCTGCTACAGAGGGACGATTACAGCAGTCTTCCAATTATCAAATACAGCTGAAGTCTTTACACAGCTACTTTATCAACAGCTACTATTTAACTTACATATAGTAGGCAGAAGCAATAGGGAGGGAGGAAGAAACAAAAGCCGCAACTAAGACAAAAACAACATAGGCCAGAAATATAACCCAAGTAAGAATCTCAGACAAGACTCTCCCCTTCCAGTTTTCCCAAAGAGATAAGAAGGGAAGAGGAAAGCTCATTGAGATTTGCAAACATGATGTCAACCCTTCAACTTAACTACACTAGGACATCAAAGTCATGCTAATGTTATTTTTATTACAAGGGTATAGTAACAGAATATTGCATATCTGAACGTCCCCAGACTTCTGCCCATCATATCAAGCAAAATCTGGATAAAAGTACTTAAAGCTGTTGTTTGCAATGAAAGAGTCTAAGTATTTACATTCCTATCTCATTAAAGTCAATCAGTTGTTATTCTTGTCCCAAATGCCAAGGAGTACCAGTTCCTACAATCCCACTTTTGTGCAGCCCAATGATAATTCCAAACTACAGACCTGTGAGGGAGTCCTTCTGCAGAAGACAGAAATGGTTCTAAGTACATACATTACTGTATCATCAAAGTATTCAGTACATTACAGCACAGTGTTCAGTCTGTTTGGAAAGTAAATGCAGATTCAATGGCAGTGTAACATCCTTTAGAAAAATGCTCAGGAATAGTAAAAAAAAATGAAAAGAAACAATTTATAACCACTACATTCTGTAAGCAACCTTATTTATGTCTAAACATTTGTGCAGTCATCATCTAAGCCTACAATCTTAGTATTTTTTTTAACATTCTTACATTTATGAAGTCCTTTTTATTCATCTTTTTAATGAACTGTTTTTCATTCAGAATCTCATCATTTCTGCATCCTCTATCTTTCTCAATCTTCTATCATAAATGATCAAATCAGTTATGTTTTTAATGTATATTGCAAGTGTTGTTTAATGGCTAAAATGTTGGACTAGATGAGGGAAGGCCTAAAATATTGTCTACCCTCAGTTATGAAAGCTCACTGAGTAACTGGGCTAGCCATTTTCTCCTAGCCCTGTGGTGGCAAACCTATGGCCCTATGCCCACAGAGCTCTCTGTGGGCACGCATGCCATCACCCCAGTTCTAGGCCTTCAGCTGGGTTTTATAAAACCTTTTCGCTTTAGGCCTGTGCCGCCATGTGCAAAAAAAAGGTTCAATCAATCAATTTCAACTTTTCTCAGGGAAAAAAAAGTTCTTGCAAAGTTGGAATTGATTGAACTTTATAGTCCCATCCAGTCTGCCATTACCACCGCAGCCATGCCCACCCAGTTGGCCACACCCACCCAATGGGCCACACCCACCTGGCACCAGACGATACATAAGTGGGTTTTGGGTTGCTGTTTGGGCATTCGATCTCTAAAAGGTTCGCCATCACTGTCCTAGCCTAAGCTGTCACACTGGATTGTTGATGCAGAGAAAAATAAGACTGAGTGCTATGTTTGCCATCTTGAACTCCTGAATAAAATAAGGATGTGTATGCATGAAAACTCATACAGATAGTCCTCAAATTATGACTGTTCATTTAAAAAGATTAGAAGTTACAACAGATTTTGAAAAAGTGACATGATCTGTCCTCAAACGTATATCTGTCACATCACACACATCCCAGAATCACGTGATCACAATTCAGGTACTTTTTAACCTACTCGAATTTACAATGGTTGCAGCATCTTGTGGTCACATAATTGCAATTTAATGACTATGAGATCCACTTAACAACCATCTGATTCACTTAATCACTGTGGTTGTTTACCTCTACAAGAAAATGGTCATAAAATTAGGTCCAATCATGTGATGACTCACTTAACAACTGCATCACTTACCACTACCAATTCTAGTCCCACTGTGGTCATAAGTTGAGGAGTATCTGTATGCTTAAACCATATTTTCCAAATGAGCTTTTTTTTCTAAGCAGATATTTACCAGTCACCATCCCCATTCATTCTTAGATTTCCAAAGGGTCTAATCATTTCTTTTGTGTTTTCTTTTCTTCACCAATGCCATTTAAGAGAATACAATTTTCCCCAATACGTTAACTCAGAGTGTCATCCAATATTTACTAATGTCTGCTCCAAATACATTTTCACTATTTGCTAGAGCATAAATATAGCTGTCATGTGTGCACAATAATCTGTTCATATTTTCTGATGTAAAAGTTATCTCTTTTATTCATAATTAAATCTATATCGTTACTATACAGCAACTTCATTTATCAGCTTCATTTTGCAGGATTAAACTATCCTCATCTATTGTACCCTTCTTTTTCTTGGTTTCACAAACATATATTACTTTTCTTACCATTGTTTCACTGTTAATTCACAGATATACTTATTCATGGGCATATTTATTTATCTTACATTCCAAATCACAATCTTTTAATATGGCCATCCCCAAGTATGCCTATGGATATTGACTTCTACTGTCCATCATAGTTTTGGTCACTTGAGGCATTCACACAGTATTTTTTAGTATTATGGAGAAGGCATAGAGTAGATCACCATTCTAATTACATGCAATCAGTCCCTGCTAGTGGAATGGAAATTACTAGCCAATTTTTATCATATTTGATCCTTAACTCTGTGAAACCCATGGTTTTTTCTCAAGTAAGTTCATATTTTCTGCAAGCTGGGAACACTAATTTAGAGACTGTTTAGTGATTCAGCATACATGCCACTAACTAAGAAAGCATGCTAAATGCATACTCAGGAAATGAGGCAATATCCAAATGTTTTAAATATTACAGTATTACAGGCATTTTTGGTATATAATTTTACAGGTAGACCTCAACTTAATGATCATTTGTTCAGCAACCATTTGAAGATAAAACAGAGATGAAGAAGAGATGGACTCTGACACCCCCACAATCACAGGATTGTGATCTTATGATCAGTTGCCATGCCCTACAATCATGTGATTGTCATTTGTGACCTTCTCTTCTGGCTTCTCTAGAAAATCAATGGGGAAGCAGACTGGAAAGTAGTTTGGTAAGACTTTCCCATCACACACCCTTACCAGCTCTTCTGCTTCTGTGCCACATTGGCCACTCGGACACCCTTGTGCAACCTTGCCATTACTCCCTTTCAGACTCCCTGAGTCTTCCTGTGCCACCCTTGGGCACCCTCTTTAACTCTTGCCATGCCTTCTATACACCGTTCACACCTTACTGGATGGAGCCTTGCCATCCCTTGCTCACATCTCTGTACATTCTTATACACCTTCTCCAAGTCTTGCCACATCTGCCTTGTATACTTTTTCTGACCCTTGCTACTCCTTCCACTCATCCTTCCTAGCCTTGCTGCACACTTGGTTTACTCTTGCACAGTGTTCCCAAGGCACCTCTCTTGCGCCCTTGTATGCCCTCCCCAACCCTTGCTGTGCCCCTCTTAATACCCTAATGCAGTCTCCCCCAATTTTGCCATACCTTGCTTGCACCCTCCCTGAGCCTTCCCCCATGCAACCCCAACCCAGCAGCAGCCACTTACCTGGCTCCAAGCTACTTGGGACTTGCTACTTCCTGTCAGCTTTCCCCGTTGACTTGGTGCCCCCTGCCATCTAATAGGATTTGGTTAACGATAGCAGCCAAGATGCTTTACAATCTCATCGCTTCCAGTTCCAGTTGCTGTTGTAAGTCAAGGACTATTTGTAAAAATTTCCATTAACTAGTCTTTAATATATGTTAAAACATACAAAACTGGATAATAATGAAATATATTTTTATCTCAGCCTATTTTTAAATAGATAATTAAAATACATTTTAAGGTAAAATAATTGAAAGATTATCTTCTTCCTTCTCTCTCTCCTTCCCCCTTTAACCTGGCAGGTAGCTTATTTTTCCTCACAGTCAAGACAGAATGAACTTGAAAATCTTGCTAAGGGTGTGATCCCATTGGTCTCCATCGCATATCTTTTAACAATAGCATTCTCAATTATTTCATGTACAAGGTAAATTGTTCCTCTCATCCGTTCTTATTATCTAATGTTATATATTTTTCTTATAGAATAAAAAGTTTTAATACTCTTAAAAAGTCTATCTACACACCAACATACACACGTGGTGAAGTAGGCAGCAAATAAATGTAACAAATAAATAAGTATATACATACATTAAATTATATTACTATAATCAGGTATATAAAAAAGGAAATACAAAAACTATCACTTTGTACTTGTTTTGGGAGAAAAGAATGTACTTTCCATTAACATTTTTCAATTGTACAGGTAGACGTACAATAATTGAGCCTGGAATTATAGACATAAGATAAGGCATCACTTGACCAACGCCCCCCCCCCTTTTTTTTGTTTTACATTTTTTGCTGCAGTAATTAAGCGAACATCGTATTCATTAAGTGAACATGGTAGTTGTTAAGCAAATGCTGCAATTATTAAACAAATCAGTTTTCCCAATTAGGGTTTTTTTTTTGCCTGAAACTGGAAATAAACATTGGAAACCAGGAAAACATGTTGTAAATTGCAGTCACATGACTGCAGAATGTTACAAACAGCCATAAAGATGAGCTGTTGCTAAGTTCCCAAAATGCAATCATGTGAGTGCAGGGGCGGATGCGCTATCATAATTTTAAAACAGGTCATAAATATTTTTGGAGATCCCTCATAACTCTGAATGGTCATTAAGTGACAAGTTGTAAGTCAAGAACTATCTGCATGGCTAATAAAAAATGTCCTGCCAGTATAATCTAATCTACAGCATGACTACTTAAAAATAAAGTCATTCAGAAATAGGATTAAATATACAGGTAGTCCTCAACGTATTTGTTTTTATTTTATTGTAATTCCATTTATATCCCGCCCTTCTCCGAAGACTCAGGGCGGCTTACAAGCTTAGCAGTAGCCTTCATTCTATGACCACAATTGAGCCCAAAATTTATGTTGCTGAGTGAGAAATTTGTTAAATTGAGTTTTGCCCATTTTATGACTTTTCTTGCTACATTTGCTAAGTGAATCACTGCAGTTGTTAAATTAGTAACATGGTGGCTAAGTGAATCTGATTTCCCCATTGACTTTGGCTGTCAGAAGGTCGCAAAAGGTGATCACATGACCCCAGGATATTGCAACTGTCATAAATTTAAATATATAAATTTAAATAATAATAATAATATATATACTGTAAATTTAAATAATAATAATAAATGTGAGTCAGTTGTCAAGCATCCGAATATAAATCACGTGACCATAGGATGCTGCAAGGGTCATAAGTGTGAAAAATTATCATAAGCCATTTTTTCCATTGTCGTAACTTTGAAAGGTCACTATTGTAAGCTATTGTAAATCAAGGATTACTATAACTTATTCCCAAGGAACTATATAGGATGCAGCCTTAAGAGTACGTAATTCTTTTTCCTCTAAAGGCTTACATTATTCCCCAATATTGTCTATAATTATAAACAATAGGACTGCATCAATTGATGCAATTACTGCATGACCAGCCCTAGTTTGTCTGTTAATTAGCAGATGTACGTATTAGAAACAGGCAGACAAATTAAGCACATGCAGATATGGTATATTTGCCTTTCCATAATCCTAGCCTGTCCCAACCCCAAGGAATGGGATCATAGTTCTTTTCTTAGATTTCTAGCCAGATTATGCAAGTGACATTTATTTAGCCAGAATATGATGTGACATTAAGTAATGAATGAAAAAGGCAGGCACTGAAGGAAACTGCCAGCCCCACTAGGTACAATAAATCAAGAAATGTTATGAAGATAAAAAAATACGTTATGGTGAAGGTAAAAATTATGTTTGCTAAAGTAACAGAAAGTTGCAAATCTGATTACAAACACAGTTTTTATCTTATTTTGTTTCTGTTTACACAGTGCCCTTAAAAAGAATGTGTTTCCCCAAAAAATGTCATGCCATTAACACTTATTTAGTGGTCTTTTGGATCTTCCCTCTCTCTTTCATATAATGTGAGTCAAAAGAAGAACTTCCAGTTCATCTTTTGGGACAAAAATGTAATTATTTTACATTTCCCCACAAGAATTTGCTTTTGGAATTATTACAGATGGGTGAAATATATATTGTCACCACAGTTCTACACAGATATGCTTAAACGTTGGCCCCATTAAAATTAATGTTGTTTGGTCCTAAATATATACCGATATTTTTGAATGTAGTCAGCCGGCACTTCCTCTTATCAAGAGAACAGTGGATGTAAATAAGTTGGCTTTACCGCAAACCTATGTGAAATGTGAGATTGTGTGAATTCCATGCATGGAAATAATGTCAGAAATACATTTCCTGTGAGTTCATGATCAGAATTATAAATAATTGAATATTTTCATTACTTTAAGCAACTTGATATATTTTTGAGAATATAAGTTTCCATTTCTAAAATTAAGTATATATTTGTTTATATAAGTTCTACACATTTTCTTTAATATTTAATGCCTGCATGTGAGTTCTCTGTTCAGTTTGGGAGATGTTAGAAATACAGAATGAAATTCAGAATCTACAGTGCTCAACTGTTCTCCATCCTTTTTATAGGCTAGATTGTGTCCGAACAAAACTCTGGGTTGCATTTTTTGGAGTTTTTTCAGCAGGCTTATCTGTTATCAGCAGTTTTGGATTATTGCTGTTTTATGGGGTCCCATTTGTCATCACTGCTGCAAATTCACCATTTCTCATACTTGGTAGGTAATAAATGTATATCTTCCTTTGAGTTTTCAACACGTATGAACTAGAATTTTCATCCCTCCCAATTATATTTCTCCTTAGTTCTGATAGCTATTCTAGATTTCTCTGTAGTTCTTTCTAAAGATTGTCCTAAGGTTACAGTCTTATATGTGAAATATTTTTCCCTGACATAATATAATCCTTTTTGAGCTCAATTGTATATACTTCTATGACCATCTCAGTGTGAGGTGACTGTTACTCATGAATTCTACCACACTGGTGATTTCTTTCTTTTCTTTTCTTTTTAATTTGTCTACCACAAAGTCTGACAAACTGGTCTTTTTCTCATCTGTATCATTAATATTTAATTCTGTCCATACCATTTCCACCTTCATTATCCATTTACTTTGTGTTTTTTTCTTTCCCTACTTTTCACTATTGAATTAGATTTTTTTCTTCAGTAACAAATTGTATTCAGATTAGATATATATGTAGATTGCCTTCTATTCAAATAGTATATTCAAAAGGACTTTATGATACTATGTGTACCCAGGTGTAATTTGTAATTTTTCTTGAACTGTGGCTTCAGTATATTTCAGGGTTCAAGAAGATAAAGGCAAACAGAAATAAGTGCATAATCCAGAATAAAAAATATATTGTATTGCATTTGTATTTATTTATATCGCTTAAATAGTTATATAATTACTTTGTATATGTTTATTAATTTCAATAGTTAGTTATGTCATCACAAAAATTACAAGTCAATGACAGCTAGAGGGAAAAACGGTTGCCTCACCTAAATCTGATCAGTAGTATGCATAAATAGAACTGTAGATTACGAAACCCTCATCTAGTCTTTTTGATTCTTTGCAAAATATAGAACAATAATTATTTTGGCTTTATTTATATATTGCTTTGAAAACTAGGTATAAATAAAATTAAAATATTTATTCAGTTTCTCTGATACTTTTCCGTTTCACACAAATGAACTGAATCCGTTTTGCTATTCTCAAATTCAGTTTCATCACATATTTATCCTGGTATTGTCTTGGTAACATACAAATTGTTTGGCATCTCAGTATTTGAGAAGCATTGCTGCCTGTTTATATAGGTAGTCCTCGACTTACAACATTTAGTGACCATTTGAAGTTACAACGGCACTGAAAAAAAGTGATCTGTGATCATTTTTCACACTTATGCAGCATCCCCCATGGTCACGTGATCAAAAATTCAGATGCTTGGCAGCTGGTTCATATTTACGATAGTTGCAGTGTCCTCGAGTCATGTGGTCACCTTTTGTGCCCTTCTGATGAGCAAAGTCAACCGGGAATCCAGATCTGCTTAACAAGCATGTTACTAACTTAACAACTGCAGTGATTCACTTAACAACTGTGGCATAAAATGGAGCAAAATTCACTTAACAAATGTCTCACTTAGCAACAGAAATTTGGGGCTCTGTTCTGGTGGTAAGTCAAGGACTACCTGTACTTTTCTGGGCATTGTTTTTGTCTGTAGCGCATGACGGCATACAAATGGGAGACAGGACCTTCTTGGGTATGAAATATTTTCCTCCCTATAACTAGACAGCCACTCAGGTTGTTTTCCTTCCTGCACCAAGTGAAAATACTGGAGCTGTTGAATTGATCTCAGACAGGTTGGTGTATTTGTTATCTTAAAAAATATGAGTTGCTAATCATGTTCCTTGTGTAATTTGCTTTTTTTAATGTCATGTGAAAACTGAATCCTCTTTTTACCATTTTCCAGGAATTGGTGTAGATGATATGTTCATCCTAGTATCCTGTTGGCAGCATACAAAAGTAAAGGATAGTGTCAAAGACCGCATGGCTAACACTTATTCAGAAGCAGCTGTATCAGTTACTATCACAACTATGACAGATGTTTTAGCTTTCTACATTGGAATTGCAACTTCCTTTCCATCAATTAGATCATTTTGTATCTATACAGGAACAGCTTTCATTTTTTGCTATGTATACAACCTGACGTTTCTTGGGGCTGTTCTAGCTCTAAATGGTAGAAGAGAAAAAAGTAACAGGCATTGGCTGACATTCATGAAAGTGTTTTCGGAGCCCCAAGATTCCCGGGGCCGTATGTATAACCGATGTTGCACAGGAGGACTTTATGATGAAACTACTGGAACTGAGATTGAACATCCCATGAATTTTTTCTTCAGAAAGTATTATGGTCCTTTTCTTATGTACAGCTGGACTAAGGTGTTTGTGGTATTGCTATATTTCACATACCTAGGAACTAGTTTATTTGGATGCTTTGCACTTCAAGAGGGTATAGATCTTCGAAATGTAGCAACAGATGATTCTTATATCATTCCATATTACAACTTTGAAGATGAATATTTTTCAACATATGGTATAAGGGTTATGGTAATAGTTACTAAAAGTATAATGTATTGGAATCCACCTGTTCGTGCAGAGCTTGAGAAGTGTATGAAATCTTTAGAACATTCATACTATGTCGAAAAGAATTTTTCAGAGTCGTGGCTGAGAATTTATGAAAATGTTGCTAAAAAAATGTCTCTAGATTTAAATGATCATGATGTATTCATTGAAAATTTACCTGCTCTATTCAGAGAAAATTTTAATTCTCGGTGGAATATTAATATTAGTGCAAAAGAAATAATAGCTTCTCGTTTCTTTATACAGACTGTAAATGTTAAAAATTCAGTGGATGAGAAAAATCTTTTAAAGCAGCTAAGACATATTGCTAAAAAATGTAAGATACCATTAATGGTTTATCATCCAGCTTTTATACACTTTGACCAGTATCTTGTTATAAATCGGAATACCATTCAAAATGTTCTGATTGCAGCTGGAGCTATGCTAGTTATTTCTTTGCTGCTGATTCCCAGTCCTGTTTGCTCTTTGTGGGTAACTTTTACTATTGGCTCTGTGATTGTAGGTGTGTCTGGTTACATGGCCTTCTGGCATGTGAATCTTGATTCCATATCTATGATCAATCTTGTTATTTGCATAGGATTTTCTGTAGACTATTCTGCTCATATATCTTATGCCTATGTTTCCAATAGTGAAATCAGTGCAAATGAAAAGGCAATAAATGCTCTTTTCCACCTTGGTTACCCAGTTCTGCAAGCATCTGCCTCTACCCTTGTAGGAGTTTCCATTCTCTCTATGGCAACCACATATGTCTTTAGAACTTGCTTTAAGATAATGTTTCTTGTTATTACATTTGGGACTCTTCATGGTCTCGTGTTCATCCCTGTGTTTTTAACATTTTTTAGTTATTGTACTTGATTTTCAAATAGATAACAACCCAAACAGTGGCCAATTCTATGAAAATTACTCAGTGTAATAAGAAACCTGTTTTAAATGAAATTTAAAATTTCTCCCATTTCAGGAAGATCAAATTGCTCGTAATGTTTTTATGAATTGTTCTACAGTAATCAGAAGAAATGGACAGATAAAGCCTATTTTACAATAAGCTATTCAAGATTTATTAGAACAGTTCTTAGGGATATACATTTAGGCATGGTGTAGTACAGTTATGATTAATGTAAAGAGGGATCAGGATTATTCAGATGCTGATAAAATGAAACCATTCTATTTTAATGCCATGTGGTGGTGATTGCCGCAAAGTACACGTGGAAGAATGCAATTAAGTACAAAAAGAAGTGTGGAATCGCTGGCTGTATTATGATCATAAGGCATGGCAAATCAGATTTGTAAAGAATCTGGATCCATTTGATATTGAGGTAAGGCTTTCTGAATAGGGGGAGTTTATATTGTAAGTTTTGTCACTTCATATTTCATGCCCATCAATAATTGGAAGAGGACAAACAGGCCATATTCTAGCAACAAAACAAGCCTAGATTTATTGCAAATATTAGTAACAGCTGCAAACTACCCATGTGCTGTATTATAGTTTCCAGGTAATCAAAACTTCTGGATCATCTAAAGTAAATCCATTCGTTCTTTTAAATTTCTCTATGCAGCTTGTCTTGGCTGAACGAAGCATTGTACCATATTTAGATAATATGGTAACTCCAATTGAATCACAAATGTATAGTTTATAGCTATGGAAATTGCAAGGTGGGACTTTCAGATGCATTTATAGGTAATTCTATTGTATCCAGATTTGTTATATTATTCCAATATGTTCTATGTACAAAACAGCTGTTAGAAATATCGGCAAGCATCATAGATTTGATATATGTTGAAGATACTGTATTTAGATTAAAAATACCCTATGCAAAATAAAGCCTAATATCTATAGAATAAAATTTTACATGAATCTAAAAACTGAGGTACACTATTCAGACCTTCATGATAAAATTCATTTTGTTATTTATTTCATTGATATCTGGATTTTCCTCATCCTCTTTTCAAAGGGAATATTAGCTATCTAAATATAAATATCACTAAATTGTACTGTGGGATAAAGAATTAATTGGAGCAAATTAATCTTTAGCTGATGTTTTAGCTTCCCCCCCAATATTACATGTGCTCACAGTTCCTATTTAAATATGATTTTGATAATGGAGGTCTGATTCTTCATTACTAAAATACTTTGCATACTAATAATGACTCCACTTCAGCAAAAGTTGTAACAGCTTTTATTTGTTTGTTAGATTTGTATCCTGGTTTTCTTCTAGGCTTAGGTGCGAAAACTGAAGGCACAGGTTGTTGGGGATGGGAAGCATGAATCCTGAAGCATTGTGGTTTCCATTAGATGCCTGTACATGTAACGTCCCTTCATGTTATCCCCACAACAGAACCTTACGACTTAGGATGAAGTAAGAGTATGGCTGGTTCAGAGTCACTTTGTATGGTTCAAAGTCACTCTGTACATTTCACTGATGAAAGGATGGCTTTCAGCTTGGGTCTCTCTAGTCCTATCTTCAAACTGTAACCAGTACACCACGTTGGCTATTATCATTTTATCAACATCTGCTAGCTGACAAAAACAGGAAACGTTAACAAACTTATATAACTTTTGAACATATAATAAACTGATCACACACTGGTCACACACTTATAAAATATGAGGCTTCGTCTAAATGCTAAGTAGGGGGGATGAGCTCTGTGGTACTATTCAGTGGTGGGCCCTAACCTATCTCCCACTACCACACCCACAGGATTTACCCATTCAGGAAAGAAAAGAATTACTGAAAACAACTCTTGGGTACACTTCAAAATGCTTATCTTTTGCAGATTTCTTAATTTAAGTCAGGAATTGTTTTACTTTATATTCCCAAAATTTGCAATTAGACTTGCAAATTTCTTCCATTTTTTCCATGACATTTTAAAAAGTTATTAACAATTACTTTAACAAGAATGAGACTGTAAAATAATTAACTTTTGCTTCCTGTAAGACAATTCAACTATACATTAAATGTAACTGCAAATAAATGACATGGACATGAAACCTATTTAAATTCTTGTGGTTTATGAGTAATTCGCACTGGGACCAGAATGCACAATTTTCTAAAGCTCTACAGAAAAACCTGGCTAAGCTTTTTAATTACATAGTCCCAGTGGTGGAATTCAGCCAGTTCGCACCAGTTTAGCAGAACGGGTAGCTAATTTTTGTTGCGCAGGCCCAGAATAGACTTCCGGAAGCGGCATCCACACGAGAAACTCAAGAAATCTTGTGATTCTCTTCCTTAGTTCATTCCAAATCTATTCAATTCTAGTGAAATTTAATTATTCTGAAATAGATAAATAATTGACTCCATTTGTTCTCCAGGTTAAATTTTGAAAAGCTGTTCCTTTTTCAGAACTCTTTCAACTAATTTAATGAGGGGATAGATGGGGAACTCATCAAATTTGCAGACGACACCAAGCTGGCAGGAATAGCCAATACTCCAGAAGATAGGCTTAAGATACAGAAGGATCTGGACAGACTCGAACACTGGGCACTATCTAACAAAATGAAATTCAATGGTGAAAAAAGTAAGGTTCTACACTTAGGCAGGAAAAATCAAATGCATAGGTATAGTATAGGTGGTACCTTGCTCAATAGTAGTAACTGTGAGAGGGATCTCGGAGTCTTAGTAGACAATCACTTCAATATGAGCCAGCAGTGTGCTGCAGCTGCCAAAAAAGCCAACACAGTGCTAGGCTGCATTAACAGAGGGATAGAATCAAGATCAAGTGAAGTACTAATACCACTCTACAATGCTTTGGTAAGGCCACACCTGGAATACTGCATCCAGTTTTGGTCACCACGATGTAAAAAAGATGTCGAGACTCTAGAAAGAGTACAGAGAAGAGCAACCAAGATGATTAGGGGGCTGGGGGCTAAAACATATAGGGAACAGTTGCTGGAATTGGGTATGTCTAGTTTAATGAAGAGAAGGGTGAGGGGTGACATGATAGCAGTGTTCCAATATCTCAGGGGCTACCACAAAGAAGAGGGAGTCAAGCTATTCTCCAAAGCACCTGAAAGCAGGACAAGAAGCAACGGATGGAAACTAGTCAAGGAGAGAAGCAACCTAGAACTAAGGAGAAACTTCCTGACAGTTAGAACAATTAACCAGTGGAACAACCTGCCTCCAGAGGTGGTGAATGCTCCAACACTGGAGGTTTTTAAGAAGAAACTGGACAGCCATTTGCCTGAAATGGTATAAGGTTTCCTGCCTGAGCAGGGGGTTGGACTAGATGACCTCCAAGGTCCCTTCCAACTTTATTATTATTATTATTATTATTATTATTATTATTATTATTATTATTATTATTATTATTATTATTATTTGTTTAATTAGCATTAGCTAAGTTTATCAACAAACACTTTGTCTCCATAAAATGTTAGTGGAAAGTTAGCAAACAGGAACTATGCCTGACTTTCATTAGCAGGGAATAAAAAACACCATATAGAAGGCCCCTCCCAATGGATGCACCTCTGCTGATCAAGGGTCATTGCCACAGGCCCAAGAAAACACCATCTGAGACACGAGGGGCTTTATGTGGGTGCTTCCCATATTCTCTTTCACAGAGACGGCAGTAGCACCACTCATCCCCCAAATGGCCACATACAGAAGTTGCTCGGTAGAGAACAAAGAATCAGATGCTCCAGTGCTTGGCATAATCCAATGCACATTCATCCAGCTTCGCCATTGAAAGCTGTTGTATTTTACAAAATGATAGGATCAGCTCTTAAACCTTATGCAGAACCATAAAGGATATGATCTAAAAACAGTTTCATAAATGAGAATCGATTGTAAGCTGTGCCTGTTATAAAAAAACACATTAGTCAAGATAAGTTGCATATCTAATTTAGCTATGACATAACTAAGACATCTATTACCATCAGTGCATATGACACCACACTAGCCTTTGCTGCATGATGCAGGCTTAAGGCTTGAGCAGACTTCTTCATGGAAGTCTGTCATGGCGAAGGGGCTTGCGTAATTCAATGAAGCTATGAGCTATACCATGCAGGGCCACCCAAGACAGAAAGGTCATAGCAGAGAGTTCTGACAAAACGTGATCCACTGGAGAAGGAAATGGCAACCCACTCCAGTATCTTTGCCATGAAAACCCTATGGACAGTACCAAAAGGCAAAACAATATGATGCTGGAAGATGAGTCCCTCAGGTCGGAAGGTGTCCAATATGCTACTGGGGAAGAGCAGAGGGCTAGTACTAGTAGCGCCAGAAAGAATGAAGCGACTGGGCCAAAGCTGAAAGGACGCTCAGCTGTGGATGTGTCTGGTGGTGAAAGGAAAGTCCGAAGCTGTAAAGATATTTTCTCCATAGGAACCTGGAATGTAAGATCCATGAATCAAGGAAAGCTGGATGTGCTCAAACGAGATGACAAGACTGAACATCGACATCTTAGGTATCAGTGAACTAAAATGGACAGGAATGGGTGAATTTAATTCAGATGATCATCAGGTATACTACTGCGGGCAAGAATCCCTCAGAAGAAATGGAGTAGCCTTCATAGTCAATAAAAGAGTAGGAAAAGCAATACTGGGATACAATCCTCAAAATGACAGAATGATCTCAGTTCGAATGCAAGGCAAACCATTCAATATCACAGTAGTCCAAGTCTATGCCCCAACCACCGGTGTTGAAGAGGATGAAATTGACCGGTTCTATGAAGCCCAACAGCACCTTATAGAACTAACACCAAAAAATGATGTCCTTATCATCATGGGGGATTGGAATGCTAAAGTAGGAAGCCAAAAGATAACCAGAATAACAGGCAAGTTTGGCCTTGGAGTACAAAATGAAGCAGGGCACAGGCTGATAGAATTTTGTCAAGAGAATACGATGGTCATAGCAAACACTCTTTTCCAACAACCCAAGAGACGGCTCTACACATGGACATCACCAGACGGTCAACACAGAAATCAGGTTGACTATGTGCTCTGCAGCCAAAGATGGAGAAGCTCTATACAGTCAGTAAAAACAAGACCAGGAGCTGACTGTGGCTCAGACCATGAGCTTCTCATTGCAAAGTTTAGGCTTAAACTGAAGAAAGTAGGGAAAAGCGCTAGGCCAGTCAGGTATGAATTAAATCATATCCCTGTTGAATATACAGTAGAGGTGACAAATAGATTTAAGGAATTAGATCTGATAGACAGGATGCCTGAAGAACTATGGACAGAGGTTCGTAATATTGTAGAACAGGTAGCAACCAAAACCATCCCAAAGAAAAAGAAATGCAAGAAAGCAAAATGGCTGTCTGAGAAAGCTTTGCAAATAGCTGAGGAAAGGAGGGAAGTGAAAGGCAAGGGAGAAAAAGAAAGATATGCCCAATTAAATGCAGAATTCCAGAGAATAGCTAGAAGAGGTAAGAATGCCTTCTTAAATGAACAGTGCAAAGAAATAGAAGAAAACAATAGAATAGGGAGGACCAGAGATCTTTTCAAGAAAATTGGAGAGATGAAGGGAACGTTTCATGCAAAAATGGGCATGATAAAGGACCAAAATGGTACCTAACAGAGGCAGAAGAGATTAAGAAGAGGTGGCAAAATTATACAGAAGAACTATACAAGAATGAGCTTAACGTCCCTGATAATTGTTGTGATTCAGGGTCAGCCTGTGGGTTCGGCAGTTGGGTCGGACGATTCAGAGGAGGAGGAGGAGGAGGAGGGTTTTGGAGAGCCTGCAGAGGACAGTTCTGAGGCTTCGCAGAGCTCTCAACCAGGCCCCTCTCATCTGGTTACTACGCAGACCCAGCTGTGTGAGCCTGACAGCGTGGATGAAGATGACCCACAGCTGGCCCTGTTCAAGGATGCCCAACGCAGGAGGCAGTCAATCAGGAGTAAACAGAGGAAGGCAATGGGGCACCTCGGAAGGAGGCAGAGAGAAGCCACGCCTTGAACTGTTTAAAAGGGGAATGTGTGGGAGGGCTGGTTTGCTGAAGGCAACCGTTTGAATAGCTCCTGTTTTCATGGTTCATGTTTTTGTTTTGCTCTGTTTGCTCTGTTTTGTGTCAATAAATTTGGCAGGCTTAGTTCCAGCCTCTTGCCTTTTGTAAAGGGCTTGTCCCTGCCTTTTCTGCAGGGCCGGTAGCAGGCTGGAACAGAACAATAATCACAATGAGGTGATCACTGACCTCGAGCCAGACATCCTAGAATGTGAAGTGAAATGAGCCTTAGAAAAACTGAGCAACAACAAAGCTAGTGGAGGTGACAGTATTCCAGCTGAGCTATTCAAAATCTTAAAAGACGATGTAGTAAAAATGCTACACTCAATTTGCCAGCAAATTTGGAAAACTCAACAGTGGCCACAGGATTGGAAAAGATCAGTTTATATTCCAATTCCAAAGAAAGGCAGTGCCAAAGAATGTTCAAACTATCGCACCATTGCACTCATTTCTCATGCTAGTAAAGCTATGCTTAAAATCCTAAAAGCTAGACTTCAGCAGTATGTGGATCGAGAACGACCAGAAGTACAGGCAGGATTTCGAAGAGGCAGAGGAACTAGAGATCAAATTGTCAACATATGCTGGATCATGGGGAAAGCTAGAGAGTTCCAGAAAAACATCTACTTCTGCTTCATTGACTATGCTAAAGCCTTTGATTGTGTGGATCATAACAAACTGTGGCAAGTCCTTAAAGAGATGGGTGTACCAGACCATCTTATTTGTCTCTTGAGAAACCTATATGCGGGCCAAGAAGCAACAGTGAGAACGGGACACAGAACGACTGATTGGTTCAAAATTGGGAAAGGAGTCCGGCAAGGCTGTATACTGTCGCCCTGCCTGTTTAACTTATATGCAGAGGCTAGATGAATCAAAAGTTGGAATTAAGATTGCCAGAAGAAATATCAACAACCTAAGATATGCAGATGACACCACTCTAATGGCAGAAAGTGAAGAGGAACTAAAAAGCCTCTTGTTGCGAGTGAAGAAGGAGAGTGCAAAACGTGGGTTGAAACTAAACATTAAGAAAACCAAGATCATGGCATCCGGCCCTCTCAATTCCTGGCAAATACCATATTTTCCGGCGTATAAGATGACTTTTTAACCCATGAAAATCGTCTCAAAAGTTGGGGGTCGTCTTATACGCCTGGTTGTCTTATACGCCGGAAATATTCACCTCTCTGATCTGCAGTCCCCAGCAACGCGCTCCGAAGCCGCCTCCCAGCCAGCATGTCGGCACCAAACTTCCCAGCCCACACCGTGTCTAGGCACGTTGCAGCCCGGATGGACGCCGCGGAGCCCGCTGGCACTGGGCAAGACCCGGCAGAGTTGTCCTGCACGTGCACGTGCTGGCCAGCTGCCGGGAGATCTCCAAGGCAGCGTCGGATGGTCAGAGGAAGCAGCCAACGCGCGGAAGGTAGGCTCACGACGAGTCGAGGTGGGCCTGCATCTGTGGCGTGCAGGGATGGCGGGGGTGGCTCCCGTAGCAAGGGAGGCACGTCCATGGGGAGACGGGTGAGGGTGAGGCCCATGCGGCGTGCTGCGAAGAGGGGCCCCGCTGAATGTCACACCCGTAGGAAGGGAGCACCTTTGCTCCTGCCGAGGCACCGCCTTACCCGCGCCGACCGGAAGAATCGCTTGCCTGGTCACGGAGTGCAGAACAGCGGTACTTGCCGCCCCTCTTGCCCGCAGACCATGCAGCGGCCCTTGCCAGCCAGCCTTGGCATGGCCGCTAGCCAGCCTCACCAGCCGGCCTGGGCATAGCCGCCCCAATCCCGGCTCTCTAGCGCATCTTCCAGGCCCACCTGGCCAACTGTCTCCTGGGCGGGGCTTGGCTCCAGACGCGGCGGCTGCTCCATCTGCAAATGCTATCTCAAAGCCGAATCGCGCTTGGCCGTGCAGGCTGCCGAAAGGTGGGGACTCAGAGTTCCCACAGTGGTTGCGGCTTCTGGCGTGCTGTTTGCAGAGTCTGGCCTGGAAGAGCGCGTGGCTTTGCACCATTTACATCAGACGGGGCTGAATCTGAATCGGGCTTGTGTCGGACACTTGGCAACTGGCATGTAAGTATTTTTCGGCGAATAAGACGAAAAATCTTAAAAATCTTCTCAAAAGTCAGGGGTCGTCTTATACGCGGGGTCGTCTTATACGCCGGAAAATACGGTACATAGGGAAGAAATGGAGGTAGTGACAGATTTTATTTTCCTGGGCTCCAAGATCACTGCAGATGGGGACTGTAGCCAAGAAATTAAAAGACGCTTGCTCCTCGGGAGGAAAGCCATGGCAAATTTAGACAACACACTAAAAAACAGAGACATCACCCTGGCAACAAAAGTGCGTATAGTCAAGGCTATGGTCTTCCCAATTGCAATGTAATGGCAGTGAAAGTTGGACCATAAAAAAGGCTGAGCGCCAAAGAATTGAGGCCTTTGATCTCGTGCTGGAGAAGACTCCTGTGAGTCCCTTGGACTGCAAGGTGATCAAACCGGTCAGTCCTAGAGGAGATCAACCCTGACTGCTCTTTAGAAGGAAGGCCAGATCCTGAAGCTAAAACTCAAATACTTTGGCCACCTGATGAGAAGGAAGGACTCACTGGAGAAGAGCCTAATGCTGGGAAATATTGAGGGCAATAGAAGAAGGGGACGACAGAGAATGAGGTGGCTGTATGTAGTCACTGAAGCAGTAGGCGTGAACTTAAATGGACTCCAGAAGATGGTAGAGGACAGGAAGGCCTGGAGGAACGTTGTCCATAGGGTCACGATGGGTCGGACACGACTTCACAACTAACAACAACAAGACTTCTCCAGCACTGCACATAAATGTATGGGTCTGTCATTCAGGGATGGTTCCATAGGTCTTCCTTTTATATGTCAACAAATTTTAAGATTCTGGTTAGGCCAGTCCACAAACAGCAAAGCACAGAACAGGAAGTTGGATCAACCAATTAGCATGCAAGACGTGCATCTCCACACAATAGGTAGTTGGGATTTGGGAAGTGTTTGCATTGGCCTGTCTGCAGCCCTCTGCAACATATGTTCACCCATCAACCCCTTCACAGCATAGTTATGCAGCAATGATATGGGCAACTATGGGCAAGTCTAAGTCAGCCTTTAGTCGGAATCAAATCTAGGAATTCAGACTGAGCTGAATCTAACAGTATCTTTTAATTATGAACATGACTCTTACAGAGAAGGTGTGCATACTAAAGACCTCTACACTACAGCACAGATTATCTGCTTTCTGATTTACAAGAAACATTCTTGTTTTATATCCATTAAGCTTCACATAATATATATAACTGTATATAATTAATGTGCTGGAGAAGACTCCTGCGAGTCCCTTGGACTGCAAGGCGATCAAACCGGTCAGTCCTAGAGGAGATCAATCCTGACTGCTCTTTAGAAGGCCAGATCCTGAAGCTAAAACTCAAGTACTTTGGCCACCTAATGAGAAGGAAGGACTCCCTGGAGAAGAGCCTAATGCTGGGGAAGATCGAGGGCAATAGAAGAAGGGGACGACAGAGAATGAGGTGCCTGGATGGAGTCACTGAAGCAGTAGGCGTGAGCTTAAATGGACTCCAGAAGATGGTAGAGGACAGGAAGGCCTGGAGGAATGTTGTCCATAGGGTCGCGATGGGTCGGACACGACTTCGCAGCTAACAACAACAACAATATAATTAATTGAATTACAATGGAATCTCAAACCTAGAAAACAAATGATCTCTCCTTCCTTTATGTCTGACTACAGTGAAATGCCACATCAAGTGGTATTTCTATTTTGCCATACTACAGGAAAAACATGGATGTGAAGGAATATTTTTCTCTGCCCTCTGCTTCCTATCTGTATTCTAAAGTAAAAAAAGTCCAGAAACAACCTTCCTAATTTAATGAGCACCAGAAATGCCCCAAAAGAACAAGGACTGAAAAAACATCCAGTTTTTAAAGTTAAAGTTTAAATGTTTCCCCAAGTCTAAATGTGTAAGAGAGATACCAATTAAAGTGAACAGAGCCAGAAAAGAAGATGAAATTTAGGAAGATTAAATTAAGTACATATAAAAGGAATATTAAATACAAATTCATTATAAGAATTTGTCTTTTTATAGAATGCTAGCCAATTATGGCTGTAGTTATTTTCCTAGCAAAAGAACAGAATCATAGCGTGGAAACACTCTTTAAAATAAAGGGAATAATGCTGCTTCTCCGGCAGATATTGTGTGATAAGGCCCAATGTACTACACAGAGCTTGTTACCATGTGCAACAGTGCAGCATCCTGATATTATCAGCATCTGAAAGTATATTGTCTTATCTCAGTTGAAGCTTCCAATTTTGTTTTGGGTTTTGTAATGTATTGGGATTTTTACTTGTACTGATTCATGTGTCTGTTTGAATGCTGCTTAAAGGTTGCTCAATGGTGTGTGTGTGTAATGGTCAATGACTAAGCCAGACTTGCTGTCTCCAAGAAGGTCATTGGTTGATTTGGGACGGGAATGGGTTCCTTTAAACCTATTGGCCGCCGCCTAGTGGCCAACCGTATAAGTAGCTGCACAGCAGCCACTGTTTCAATTCTGTTCCTGTTTGCTTCAAAGCATGCTCCTGTTTGCAACCTTCCATCTCGCTTATTGCCTACAAAGAACCGGCTACACAACACTGGGGATGAAGGTGGGATGCTGCTTCTTCAAAAGAGCCTGAAGTCACTAGGGGGTGAGACCAGCACAGCACCTGGTAGGGACAGTGTCCCCCCCTCGGTCTGCCTAGCAAGCCACGCTGGAGACCACCCCACCCTGAGGACCAGTCCCAGGGCCTATGGAGAAGCAAGCAGCATGAGGCAACGCAAGACACGAGCCGCGAAGACTTCTCACCATGTCAAAGGTCGGAAAGCTCAAAGAATTCGATGTCACGCACCCAGAGAGATGGTCATCCTACATCTCAAGAGTGGAGAACTACCTCCGAGCAAATCAAGTCACCGAAGATGGCCTGAAGACCGCAACACTCCTCTGTGTGTGCAGGCCTGCAACGTTTGACATTGCCAAGAACTTAGTAGCACCAGCACAGCTGGAGACCATTACTTACGCGGACCTGAACAAACGGCTCAGCAACCATTTCCAACTGAAGCTGTCAGTGATCGCGTGGAGGCATGTTTTCGAACAGCAAGAACAACAACCCGGTGAGACGAGCACAGAGTTCATCGCAGTGTTGAGACAAGCATTGCATCTTTGCCAGTTCACGGACTTGGAAAAAAGGCTTTGAGATCGTCTCATCTGTAGACTCAGGAGTAGAGAGCTCCAACAAAAACTTTTTGCGAAGGAGACTCTCTCGCTACAAGAAGCTTTAAAAGAAATTATGGCAGATGAAGCCACTGGTGGAGCCATAAAGATGTTGCGGCCCGCCAAAAGCACTCCACACAAAGAAGCTGTCCACCATGAGGACACCCAACAATGAGAAGACGTCAACTCTGACCAAGAAGTTGACAAGATACAATGACACCAAGACAAGGAGCAGAGGCCCCTTACAAGGCAGTTCCCTTCCTTCAGTTTGGGCTGTGGCAGCCACAACCAACAAGTGGACTGCAGATTCAGGACAGCCACGTGTCAGGCCTGTGGAAAATCCGGCCACATCGCAGCCGTCTGTAGAGGTCGCCAGAAGGACCGTCAACCAGACGAGCCATTCAGGAGAGTTACCGGGGCCCCGGGGCAGCATAGAATAGGGTTCTGCTCTGGCTGCAGGAGTGTCTGCCACAAGGGAGCTTGCCATCCCCTTAAACAAAAACTTTGGCTTCAAGTCAAGCTGCAAGGCGTTTCTTGCAGGATGTAACTGGACACTGGTTCACTTGAGACTTTCCAGTTCATGTGCAACCGCAGCAAGAGGTGGGCCAAGCTTAGGCCATCCTACATCATTCTAACTGACTTCCAGAATTCCTGAGTGGCCATCAAGGGCGAGGCCACTTTGGCCGTAAAATTCAAGGGGTTTTTGTGGGCCCTAGAGGTAATTGTGGTGGAGGGCCAGAGAACAAGCCTAATTGGGCTGGATTGGTTTGATGCACTGGGCACATCACTGGACACAAGCGGAAAACATGGTGTCAGTATGCGAGAAATTCACAGATGTTTTTGACACAAGCCTGGGTGAGTACAAGGGCCCTCCGATAGCCTTTAAGCTTGATCCTTTCCTAACACCCATTAGGATTAAGCCCTGTTGAGTGCCTTTTGCACTAAAAAACAAAATCGATGCAGACAAGCTAGTCAGTCAGGGGGTACTACAGCCCGTAGATGGGGGTGAGTGGGAAACCCCCATTGTAACACCACTTAAGACCAATGGGGAGATTAGGATTTGCGCTGATTACAAGTGCACTAATAACTGGGCACTGCAGCAGCATGTGTACCCGGTGCCAGCCTTCCACTGAATTCCACTGGGGTTTCGTATTGATGCTGAAGGCATCCATCCTGCAGAGTGCAAGCTGAAGGCAATTCAGCTGGCACCAAGCCCCAGATTCAAAGGAGAGCTCCAGGCATTCCTGGGTCTCCTGAATTTTTACCATGCGTTCCTTCCTAACAAGTCCGCAGTGGCAGAGCTGTTACACCGGCTCTTAGACAAGAACACCCCGTGGAAGTGAACCAAGGTCCAGGAAAACAGTTTTAAGGAAGTAAAATCACTACTGTCCTCCAATTCAGTGCTCACGCACTTTAATGAAAACTTGCCAGTTTGTATTGCGTGTGATGGCTACACAACAGGTTTCCTGGGAAATTTCCTCAGGAATGTTAATACCACCTGAGGTGAAGGAGAAATTTCCCCAAATGAAGAGCAAATTAATCCAACTTTGGCTCCCTCCTCCACATTTCTGGCATATTCACAGACCGCCAGTTGAACATTTCCCCAAATAGGAAAATAATGCTCAAACCAGCACCCTGCTTGGGTTTTCCATTGTCTTTCCCATGGCTGTGGGCTGTTTCATCACAAAGAACAATAGGTCACTTCCTCTGCCACAGCAGGTGAATAAGAATAAACCTCATCCAGGTTTATTCCAACATCACTGCACATTGCACATCTTCATGCCGCCCCTTGTGCACTGAACTGCAAGCACTTTTTCCCAACCACAAAATCCTGGTTGAGGTACCAGATCCGTCTTCTGCTTTTGGCAGATTGTTCTCTTAAGCACACCTGGGTTTTAATTATACTTTCTGAAGTTTCTGTTTTGTTTTGCTTTTTATGGATTGAGAATTACCACCCATTTATTCAAATATAAGGCTACATGGTTTTTCAGTGGCAAATTTTGAAATGAAGTATGATCAGCTAAAGTTTTCAAATTCCGTTTCATCACTGCTTGCTGCCAGTTGTTAGAATTAAGCTTCTCCTGAGCTGTTCCTGAATGTCATTTACTGGCAATTCCTCTAAAATTTTCAGATGTAACTTGTTATGCTGATTGTGATGATGACCATGTGAACCTCCAGTATTTATATGTCCCCAATTAATGGACTGCCCTGCAAGGCCACAGTTTCTCCTGTAATGGCAGAAGAGATCTAGAAAAGAATTGGCAGCTGCATAGGTTGATTGAGTTGGATGAGGGTTTCATGATGCCATAATTTAAAACCATAACTGTTGTGTAGTGAGTTCGTTGCGCAGGAATGAAGACGAGGCGAGTGAGTTCAGTAATGGTCATGTTTATTTGCTTGCAGGATTTGAACTGAGGAACTGAGCTGCAGCCTGCAGCAATTTATAGCCTGGCCCCTAGGTGGCAGCCAATAGGTTTAAAGCAACCTATTGCCGCGTAGGGGCAGCCAATAGCAGCACTGGAGACGGGGTGTCTGAGTTGCTGGGAGCTGTTAGCTAGCTCCAGTTTACCACGTGGTCTTACAATTAAGCCCAATACATAACAATAACAATGACTGGACAGTTTGGAAATATCTTGCTGATAGATTTGACAGCCTTGAACTGTCAAACTGAATTTTCAGAACTGAAAATTATATTACACAGCAAGCTGATTGCTCTGCTCAACCACAGTGCTCCTGAAGACCATTTATTTCTTTTCCCCCCCTGAACACTAGGCTTGTACCATGAAAGTACAACAATAGGACCACAAAACTATAAGTAATTTTCAGCGGATGTGCTTGTTTTTAAATATATAACCATTTCCTCCTCTAGGCATTGAGCAGCTACCAGGCTGCTTATGCTAGAGATACTGTTTTGTTCTTGCAAATAAGAAAAGTCAGTACACCCACCATTTGTAGAAAACAGTTTAAGAGTACTTGATGGATGCAATACTCGTGCTTTCTTCAACCATTTGTCTATTCAGCTGAACAGTTTTTACAATTTCTTTCAAGTTTTCACAATAAAACAAATCATTTAGCTGCCTAAAATGATTGCCATATTATAACCCCAGCTGTATCAATATTTCATAAATATCATCCTTGTTAACAGAAGACTTACACCTTTGAAAAATATCTTTCACAAATTTCTTTTTCTTCAAACAGTGCTTCTGGAGTTTTTGAGTTTGTCCAGATGAATAAACTTTATCACCTGATTCAGAGTGTATCCTAAATAATAACCAATTTTACTGTGGCTCAACTTTTATCTTCAAAGTATGTGAATTTTCATGTAAAATGCATGGCTCAGTAAAAATTATATTCATCTGAAAAACGGTCTTGAACTAGTTATTACAGTTGCTAAAGCAAGTTCCACAAAAAAGAGTCAGGAATTAAAGCTCTACTGTGGTGCTTGTACTCAAATAAATATGGTACCAGGATTGAGAAATAGTACAAATGAATTCTGAGTTCTCCTCATTTGGTCTGCTAATGAAAGTCTTTCCATGGTGCATCATGAGAAGAACTTTGATCAACCCTGCTGCTCCAGAAGCTGATTTTGTGAAGCCAGTGTTCTCTATAACTGAAGCAACCTTGAGAATGAGAAGATTATTAGGAGATCTTTTTTTGCCAGGAATATTGCCTAAGCCAGTGGTGGCGAACCTATGGCATGCGTGCCAGAGGCGGCACTCAGAGCCCTCTCTGTTGGCACACATGCCACCTCTGTCAGCAGCAGGTCCATCAAGCTGCCACCGCCGCCCGGAGCAGGAGCCCCATCCAGCACAAAGGAGGCGAAGCGGCCGACTAGCAAGCTCGAGTAGAGGTGGTAGAGCAGAGGTCACCAACCATTGTCAATCGGTGGACTGGAAGAAAAGGGAGGGGCTGCAAATGGGGCGGGGCTAGTGTCTGCGTGATACTAACTAGCCCTGCCCTGTTCTTGCATGGTGCAGTGCTTTGTATCTGCACCCTGTGGTGTGGCGGTGGCCATTTTTGCACCTTGCAGCACAGTGGCCCATTTTTGCACCCCTGGGTTTTGCATTCCAAAGTAGCAGAGACGCTTCCCTGCCCCCCCCAAGGGCACCACAATGCTGATGCGGCCTTGGCACTTTGTGATAAATAAGTGGGTTTTGGGTTGTGGTTTTGGCACTTGGTCTCTAAAAGGTTCGCCATCACTGCCCTAAGCTATCTACCACAGTGGCATCTTCAGCAAGGTTTCCTGTGCTCTGTGTTTCAGTGTACTGAACTGCTGGTGGATCAGTACATGCTGGATAAATGCTGAGAAGTTACTTTTCCCATTCTGTTGGATTTCCTTGGATGGCTGAAGCAATGCATCTTCTATTTTGACTGACTGTGCTGCTGTTGATGACACCCCAAATTTTGTTGAACTCTTCTTGAGCCTGTTTTTGATGAGAAAATTGTAAAGAATCCTAAAATAATGTAATGTAATCTGACTATATCATCGATATTTATTAACCATATAAGCATATATTGTGGTTCATTGTGGTTCAGTCCAAGCTGGGAATAAACATGCTTTAGAAAGAAGGTTGCAGTTTATTGAAGAGGAGAGCCAGACAGAAAGATGGCTCTGGCAGAAAAGAGAGAGAGAGCACATGTAGGGAGTGGGTTTTTATACCCTCTTGAGACTTTTGTTTGGAGTTGTTTCCTGTTCCTGTTTGAGGCTATTTCGTATGTCATGTATTTTGACCTGTGTCACTTTGGCATCTGTGAGTTAATCTTACTATGTCCTATCTTAGACTTTGGGTGAGGTATGTAGATTTTAGGTGTCTTTGACTTCTTAATCTTCTAGCTCCAACTTCCTGGATTTACATCTGCATTTCTATAGAGCTGGTTTCTGCTTGGGGGAGGGAGACAGAAAAACTGGGCATGCTTCTCTGCCTTTTTAAGATCCTTTGAGGAAGTATATTTTTCTGCCCTTTTAATATTTCCTTCTCTGGGGGGCTGTCTTCCCACACCAGGATGTTAGCAAAGTTGCTCTGGCACAGAAGAACATATCTAGCTTGTTTTTATTGAGTAGGTTTAGGCCAGTCAGGTATGAATTAAATCATATCCCCGTTGAATATACAGTAGAGGTGACAAATAGATTTAAGGAATTAGATCTGATAGACAGGGTGCCTGAAGAACTATGGACAGAGGTTCGCGACATTGTACAAGAGGTAGCAACCAAAACCATCCCAAAGAAAAAGAAATGCAAGAAAGCAAAATGGCTGTCTGAGGAAGCTTTGCAAATAGCTGAGGAAAGGAGGGAAGCAAAAGGCAAGGGAGAAAAAGAAAGATACGCCCAATTGAATGCAGAATTCCAGAGAATAGCTAGAAGAGATAAGAATGCCTTCTTAAATGAACAATGCAAAGAAATAGAAGAAAACAATAGAATAGGGAGGACCAGAGATCTTTTCAAGAAAATTGGAGAGATGAAGGGAACGTTCAATGCAAAAATGGGCATGATAAAGGACCAAAATGGCAGGGACCTAACAGAGGCAGAAGAGATTAAGAAGAGATGGCAAAATTACACAGAAGAACTATACAAGAATGAGCTTAACGTCCCTGATAATCACAATGAGGTGGTCACTGACCTCGAGCCAGACATCCTAGAATGTGAAGTGAAGTGGGCCTTAGAAAAGCTGAGCAACAACAAAGCTAGTGGAGGTGACAGTATTCCAGCTGAGCTATTCAAAATCTTAAAAGACGATGCAGTAAAAGTGCTACACTCAATTTGCCAGCAAATTTGGAAAACTCAACAGTGGCCACAGGATTGGAAAAGATCAGTTTACATTCCAATTCCAAAGAAAGGCAGTGCCAAAGAATGTTCAAACTATCGCACCATTGCACTCATTTCTCATGCTAGTAAAGTTATGCTTAAAATCCTACAAGCTAGACTCCAGCAGTATGTGGATCGAGAACTACCAGAAGTACAGGCAGGATTTCGAAGAGGCAGAGGAACTAGAGATCAAATAGCCAACATACGCTGGATCATGGAGAAATCTAGAGAGTTCCAGAAAAACATCTACTTCTGCTTCATTGACTATGCTAAAGCCTTTGATTGTGTGGATCATAACAAACTGTGGCAAGTTCTTAAAGAGATGGGAGTACCAGAACATCTTATTTGTCTCTTGAGAAACCTATATGCGGGCCAAGAAGCAACAGTGAGAACTGGACACGGAACCACTGATTGGTTCCAAATTGGGAAAGGAGTCCGGCAAGGCTGTATACTGTCGCCTTGCCTATTTAACTTATATGCAGAGCACATCATGAGAAAGGCAGGGCTAGATGAATCAAAAGTTGGAATTAAGATTGCTGGAAGAAATATCAACAACCTAAGATACGCAGATGATACCACTCTAATGGCAGAAAGTGAAGAGGAACTGAAGAGTCTCTTGTTGCGAGTGAAGAAGGAGAGTGCAAAAGTTGGGTTGAAACTAAACATTAAGAAAACCAAGATCATGGCATCCGGCCCTCTCAATTCCTGGCAAATAGATGGGGAAGAAATGGAGGTAGTGACAGATTTTATTTTCCTGGGCTCCAAGATCACTGCAGATGGGGACTGCAGCCAAGAAATTAAAAGACGCTTGCTCCTGGGGAGGAAAGCCATGGCAAATCTAGACAGCACACTAAAAAGCAGAGACATCACCCTGTCAACAAAAGTGCGTATAGTCAAGGCTATGGTCTTCCCAGTTGCAATGTATGGCAGTGAAAGTTGGACCATAAGAAAGGCTGAGCGCAAAAGAATTGAGGCCTTTGAACTCTGGTGCTGGAGAAGACTCCTGCGAGTCCCTTGGACTGCAAGGCGATCAAACCGGTCAGTCCTAGAGGAGATCAACCCTGACTGCTCTTTAGAAGGCCAGATCCTGAAGCTAAAACTCAAATACTTTGGCCACCTAATGAGGAGGAAGGACTCACTGGAGAAGAGCCTAATGCTGGGAAAGATTGAGGGCAATAGAAGAAGGGGACGACAGAGAATGAGGTGGCTGGATGGAGTCACTGAAGCAGTAGGCGTGAGCTTAAATGGAGCCCAGAAGATGGCAGAGGACAGGAAAGCCTGGAGGAACATTGTCCATAGGGTCGCGATGGGTCGGACACGACTTCGCAACTAACAACAACAACAGGTTTATTTTAATTACATTTTCTATTTTATTTGGTATGTTGCTCAGGTTTTCTTGGTTAGATGGGTAGCCATATAAATTGGATAAATACATAAATCTCCTCTACCTCTTACAGATCAGAAAAGCTGGAAGGTGGTATTTGCTACCTGAAGAAAGGGCTAGGACAGAAATCCCAAATAAATGTGTTGCGTGTGACTCAGCTCCCTATATGACTATTCTGCGCTACACCAGTTTTTGTTTAAGTGCTTTTTTAATGTCATTTATTTTCAATGAGTTATATATTTTTTATTAAAAAGTTTTACAATACATTTTATCTTTAGCAAACCAAAAAAAGAAAAAAACCCTCCCAACCCCTTCTCCCCCCACCCTCTTCCCCCTCCCCCACCCTCCCCAACCCCTCCCTCCCTTTCCCCTCCCCCCCCCCGGCTTCCCAGAGCAAAATACAGGGTATAAAAATACAATCATAATCTAACTTACGCAAACAATCCTAAACTATTTAAACTACCGAACTTTAACTCATATAAGAAAACTCCAAACATATATATATATATATATATATATATATATATATATATATATATATATATATATATATATATATATATATATATATATATATATATATATATATATATATCAATAATTATACAAATACAAAATAATACTTTCCAATCTAATACCAAAACACAGGGTATAAAAATACAAACAAACAATCATGATCTAACTTACGTAAACAATCCTAAGCTATTCAAACTATCAAACTTTAACTCATATAGGTAAATTCCAAACTTACATATATATATATCATATCAATGATTATTCAGATACAAAATAATACCTTAAATTCATATTATCCTAATATATTATACAAATTAAAATACCATAGATTACTTCCAAACTTTAAAAAAAAATTTTATATATATAATCACATCATTCTTATATTTTTATATTCTATTACCTACTCCAATATTGCCCATAAAAGTATTACAAATTAATTTCAATCACACATAAAACAATTTATAACAACCTTTCCTTCTCCTAATATATTATACAACTTAAAATACCATACACTACCTTCCAGGCTTAAAACTTTCCATCCAAATAACAAAGCATAACCTACAGAATATCAATAAACACTACTACAAATCTTCCCAATTAAATTTTCATAATCATCTTCAAACTAAAGCAACACAAAATATTATATAATTATTTTATAAGGGTGAAAAATGAATCCCCACATACTTAATTCTTCTAGCATCCTTATTACATTATTATCTCTTGCAATTATGCAACTAAACCCTCAGGTTTGCTTCATTCTTCCAGAAGCAGCACACCTCTTCCAATTTCTGGCCTTCTCCCGTGGTGATGAAATTTGACCCACTCCTGTAACTTTCACATCTGTCTGCGTTAACCCTTCAACATCTTGTGGATTCTCTCTGGAACGTTGAGGCTCTCTGTCACCTTTTTTCTTTGTAGACTCCAAAGAAGATATGGGGACTGCTTTTAAAACATTACTGTAAAAGTCACATGCCTGAACCACCGTGGTAAGACAATGCCTTGTACCTTCATAAGTCACCACCATACCCTCTGGTATTTGCCATCTAAACTTAATATCACGTCGTCTCAATTCTTGTGTCAAAAAAGCAAATTCCTTCCTTTTTCTTAAAATTCTTGCAGGAATCTCTTTTAAAATCAAAACTTTTGCTCATCCATTACAAAATCAATATTATAGGAGGCCTGGATAACTTCATTTCTAATCTTTCTCTTTGTGAAATAAACCACCACATCTCTGGGTAATTTCCTTTGTCTTGCAATCCACGAATTAACACGGAAGATTTTATCTATATCTTCCATTATTTCATCTGCTAGTCGCTCCAACACCCCTTCCAAAACCTCAGAAACCATTTTCGTCAAATTTTCCTTAGGATTTTCTTTTAGGCCTCTGATTCTCAAAGCAAGCTCCATCTGAAAATACTGTGTCGAAATCAAGTCATAGTCCATTTTCTCTATTACATTTTCAGTTTCTGTCATTTTGGCTTCCAATCTAATATTATTTTGAGCAAGATCTTCCACTCTGTCATCCAAAATGCCCTCTATTGCAGATGTGATGTCTGCTCTCATTTCTTTTAATTTCTCTGTAAACTTCTCCTCCAACTTTTTCTCCATTATCTCAACAAATTGCTGCATTTGCTTTTCCATAGTCTCGTGCAACAGACTCTGCAAATCTTTTGCTGTAAAAGCTAATACAGATTCAGATGCGGAGGACAATGAAGTTTTCAGCGAAGACTGCTGCCTCAGGGCAGGAACTTTAGAAGATATAGCCGCCATTTTCACCCTCTATTGTTAACTACGGACTTTCACATGCAGATTCAGCAAAGTCCATTGAGTTAAAGATCAAAGCATCATCTTCACCAAAATCTCCTGCATCGCTCTGCCTGCGTCCTCGTTCTCAAAAGCTCTTCCTTGCTAGCAGGGATGGTTGTGAACGCCCTGTTCTGCTCCAAAAAACCCGGAGCAGAGGCGCCTCGCAGTCCGGAACATGCCCAGGCTTCGGGGGGGCTCAATCCTTCCGCCGCCAAAACTATAAGTTCTGGCAGCCCCGGAGAGCTCTACCCCTACCTGGACGCTCACCCCCTCCTCTTCTCCCGAGGTGGGGGCTTCCGAGCCGCCGAACAGCTGATCAGCGCTGTTTTCGGCGGCTCTACGGAGCTGCGAGGCTGACAGCCAAGAAATGGCTGCCTCCAGCGTCGCCTTGCCATCCGGAAGCCAATGAGTTATATTTTTTATCCAGTTCTTCCCAAGTACCTGGATAGGCGGATATTGTTGCTTGATTATATTGTCATGGAATGTAAGCTGGTCCAGGTTTTATTAAGCGTATGAAATTAGGCCTTCAAATTCTTTATCTGATGTTGGCCTTCATACACGTCAAGTTATTCCCAAGAACCTAGGATGTCATAATATATTGGTTTAATATATGTACAGGATCCAAGAGATATGGCATTTTGTATGACAAATAGGAATCTTGTCAATGCACAGATTTTCTAACTACTGTCCAAGGTTTTTTGGTATGGCATCAAGTGTGCTGATGACTAAGGTAGTCCTTGACTCACAACAATTCATTTAGTGTCCATTCAAACTTATGTTACCAAAAGGTAACTTATGATCATTTTTCACTCACAATTATTATGGCATCCCTATGGTCACTTGATAAAAAAACCAGACGTTTAGCAACTGACTCATATTTATGACAATGGCAGTGTCAATGGGGAAGCCAGATTCATTTAACAACTGTGTTATTAACAACTGTAGTGATTCACTTAACAAGTATGGCAAGAAAGGTTATAAAATAAGACAAAACTCAGCAGAGGTCTCATTTAGCAACAGACATTTTAACCCAATTGTGATCGTAAGTCAAGGACTACCTGTACTAGATTAGATGGCTGGTTGATGCCATAATCTTTCAATTTTTAGATTTTGTTACTTTATGATCTTCTGCAATTCTTTGTCTTCTATTCTGCTATACCAATATTGCCAGATGAATTATTCACATTTTCTTCTTTTAAGCCATGGTGAAATCTGATATGTCATGAGCCAAGATTTTATCAGTTTGTATTCAGAAATCTTGGCGTTGAGACAATCTCCATTGGTTTCTCTCAGTATTGTTTCTTACAAACTGCTGCTTGATGGTGAAATGTGTGCATATTTTATAGTATGCCACCCAAGGTCAGTCTCAGGGGTGGCCAAATAAAATTAATGAATAAATAAAATAAAAAATAGTGTAATATTATGGGGATTGTGTTAAAAAATTTAAATATTTGGGTGTTTGGTTGACAAGTGCTCCACCATCAAAGAGCTTAATTATTCAAAACTGTTAGTAGATACAGCGAATGACTTGGATAGATGGCGGCATATACAGATCTCGCTCTTGGGTAGAATTGCCGCGATAAAAGGTCATATCCTACCAAAATGGATCTTTTTATTCCAAATGGCCCCTGCAAGATTGGGGGATATTTTTTTTAGGAAATTAGATCAAATTTTGGGTAAATTTATCTGGCGAGGGAAAAAACCTCGTATAAAAAGGAAGATGTTGCAGGAGCACAAAATAAAAGGTGGCTTGGGGCTCCCTATGTGGCAGCTTTATTACCAAGCCTCTTCCTTGGTTTGGATAAAAGATTGGGTGACCCTTTCAAGGAAATGTATTTTGACACTTGAAGGGTATGATTTGCAGCGAGGTTGGCATTCCTTTTTATGGCCACAGAAGGATAAGGAATCTAAGTATTTTACCACTCATTACATTAGAGGAAATTTGCAAAGGGTTTGGGAGGCGGTTAAAAAACAAGTGTATACACAGATCCCCAAATGGGTATCTCCGCTAGAAGCGGTGACCCTCCTGACTGTACACAGCATAAAGAGAAATTGGACCTATGGTGACTTGTTGGATGATGGTGGGAGACTTAGATCGAGAGCTGACCTTAAAATTAGAGGATACAATATAGATTGGTGGTCCTATACCCAAATACAAACTAGAACTGCCAGAGACAAACAAGCGTATGGTATCACTCTTCAATTACAAGCAATCGATAAACTCCTCTTGGGTAGTCAAAGGAAATTTATCTTTAACGTATACAAGCTTCTGCTGTCCAGTTTCATGGATGAAGAGATTGTAAAAGACGCGATGATTGCCTGGGGGAGAAATATCGGGAGGACAATACAGCTTGATATGTGGCAGAACTTATGGAATAAGACCACGAAACTGACTTTATCCTCCTCCTTTAAGGAAAATTTCTATAAAATCATCTACCGTTGGTATCTCCCCCATTAGAATCGCTAAAATGTTTCCAGGATCTTCTGACAGATGCTGGAAATGTTGCTCGGCCAAGGGTACCTTCTTCCACCAATGGTGGACCTGTTTATATGCCAGACGATATTGGAGAAAAATTCAACAGTGGCTGTTGGAAATAACTGGCGTGAGCTTCCCTATGCAGCCAGACCTCTACTTATTGTGTATAAGACCAGACAATATTGACAAAAGAGATTGGTATATATTTGTTCATATCTCAACAGCGGCGAGGATAGCCTTTGCCCAATTGTGGAAGGACCCAGATATACCCTGATCATTTGATAATAAACAAGATTCTCCGTTGTGCCGAGATGGACAGGTTAACGTACATTTTAAAAGATAAACATGAATCAACTTCCGGTAGCGCTGCCGCGCCGAATGGCAGCATTTCAGAAGCCGCCTGACCTTGGGAAGCGTTAAGCGCTAGGAGACAGTGAAAATCAGCTGTCCCGTGGCCCCGAAGTCTCTCCCTCGGGAGAAGAGGGAGAGACGAGCTTGTCTGGGTAGAGGTAGAGCTCCCCTGTCAATTCCTCAACTAGTTTGGGGGTTGATAGGGTGAACCCAGGCTCTCTCCGCTCCCAGGACGCTTTCACTCCATAAGGGAGTGGAACCAGACGCGACAACTACATCTGCTGCTTAGATGGGACTGTGAGTATTTTTTCTCTGAGAAGCAGGCAGAGCGAAACAGGAGGATTTGAATTTTCAAGTTGGATTTTAACTTTAACTCAGATTCATTATCTTCTTCAAGTTTTAAGCTGATTGAAACAGAGTAAAAATGGCGCTGGAATGTTGCTTTCTTGTATGGACTGACAGTTTTGGAAAGTTGCTACATTTTGCAACATAGCATGAGATACAATTTGCAACTGATTCTAACCAGTACTGGATTTTGTGTATTTGAGAGTTTGCCTTTTTTTTTATTGAAGGATAAGGAATTTGGGAGAAAAACTTTTGTTTTTTCTCCCTCTCCTTTTCCCCCCCTGAACTTTGATTCTGCTAGAAGAAAGAGGAAATCGAAACTTAAGAGATGGCTGCAAGGCGTGGGGGAGGCCCTACAATTTCTAAAAGTGCAATTTCTTCACCTTTATCACAAGCTGCAGGGCAAACTACAATGAAACCTACAGTACAACCACCTTTCCCCCCACCACCTGCATTTACATTGGCAGACATTCAGCAAGTTGTGATGCAATCAACACAAGTATTACAGAAAGAAATAAAGGAAACAAAGGAAGAATTTGTTAATCAAAACAAGCAGATGAGGGAAGATATAGTGCTTGCACTTCAGGGCTTGGCTGCACACATTGAATGCCTGGATGTTCATGTGGATTCAGTTAGGGAGTATGTTGAGAATTTGGAAAATAAAATTACCGGTGCTGAACAGAAAGTGGACAGAGCAGAGATTAAAATTGACAGAACAGAAGATGAAATTACCATTTCACAATATAGAGACATGGAGTTTGCATTGCGTATAAGGGGTTTGAAAGAGAACCCTAAAGAAGATTTGGAATGGGAAGTGGCGCAGGCAGTGGCTCCTGTCTTGAAATGTGAACCTGAAGAATTAGTTAAAGAGATGGATAAGACATTTAGGGTTAATTCCTGGATTGCTAGACAGAAAAATTTACCTAGAGATGTAGTGATTTACTTTTCCAGGAGATCAACTAGAAATGCAATCATCCAAGCTTTTTACCGGGAAAGATTCCAAATTGCAGGCCAAGATATTATAATTTTAAAGGAGATACCCCCAAAAATTCTTAGAAAAAGACTTCGCCTTTTTGTCTTATGAGCTTAAGAAGCGACAAATTCAGTTTAGATGGGAAATACCCATTGGAATTGTGGTGAATTATGCAGGGACGAGGTATAGGTTGAATACAATTTTAAAAGCAAAAGATTTTTATACTAAGGTCCTTAAAGCAGGCTCACCATTGTCTCCTCGAGTTAAAAGAACAGAAGTGAGACAAGAAGATAAACAGTTGAGTGAAGGGGCAATGTCACTGCCTCTTGAGGAGATGCAGCAGGCTGAGACTATGGAGCAGAGTTTGGCGTTAAAGGAGGACCCGAGAGAACAGAGGATGACTAGGGCTGCATACAAGCGTAAGGAAAAAGAGCAAAAACAGAAGCTTGTATCTGGTTTAACTACGCAAGATGCGGCTGTTTCAGAGCCTGTGGGAGGAGCACGCCCGAAGAGAGCAACAGGTGATCTTCAGGTCATGTTCCAAAGGCTCCTGGTCACCAGAGATGGTGAAGTTCCTGACATGGAATATTAATGGCTTAAACTCACCACAGAAAAGAAAGTATTTTACTATTTGAAACAACATAAAAATAATATTGTTTGCTTCAAAGAGACCCATATTGCATTAAAGGACCAAAAGCATTTGGCTAATTTCCGGTTCGGAACACATTTGGCAGCCTTTGCTCCGGACAACAAGGCTGGAGTGGTCATTTATCTAAGAAAAGATTTTTCAGCTAGATTAATTGAATCGGATAAACAAGGGAGATATGTTAGTATTGAACTGATGTTACAAGGAAAGAAAGTTCTTCTTATTGGATTATATGCTCCAAATCAACAACAGCAAAAGTTTTTTAAATTTTTACATCAAAGACTAATCGAATTGGATTACAAATCTGTTATTATGATGGGGGACTGGAATGGAGTTTTGGACTCATTTGAAGATAAGAAGGGATCTTTTAAAAACCCCTCTAATTATTCAAAACTGCCCAAAGCCTTTTTTGATTTGAAGGAGGATTTGGAGCTAAGACATGTATGGTGGGAAAGGAATATGAAGGACAGAGATTTTACTTTTTTTTCGGATAGACACAAATCTTTCTCTAGGATTGATTTTATCTTAATTACTACTGATCTTTTCTCTAGGGTTAAGAATGTTAAGATTTTTCCTAGGACATTGTCGGATCATAGTCCTGTTTGGTTGGAGTTCTTTGCTGAAGATGATAATAGAAGATCCTGGAGACTGAATGAAAATCTATTTACAAATGAGGTGTTTTTGCAGAAATGTAGAGAACATCTGAAAGAATTTTTTGTTATAAATATGCATAAAGGTACATCGATGGGAATGGTTTGGGATGCTAGTAAAGCTTACATGAGAGGGGTCTTGATTTATATGAATAATGCTTATAGGCGTAAGCAAATGCAAAAACATAAAGATCTTGAGGAAGAGATTAAATCTAAGGAGAAAGATTTTATTTTGAATCCATTGGATAATAATTTAAGGACCTCGATACATTTATTGAAAGAACAATTTAGTATGCTAATGGCTGACCAAGTAGCAACTAATTTGCATTATGCTAGGCATAATGCTTTTTGTAACGCTAATAAGCCTGGTAGGTGGCTGGCTTATCAATTAAGGAAGAAACAGAAATTACGTACTATAGATAAAATAGAATATAAAGGAAAACAAGTCTATCAACAAAAATTGATTAAGAGGAGTTTTTTAGATTTTTACTCAAAATTATATTCTAGAGAAAACATACAAGCTTTAGATATAGATAAATATTTACAGGAAGCACATTTTTTATTTTAATTCCATTTATATCCTGCCCTCCTCCGAAGACTCAGGGCGGCTTACAAGCTTAGCAGTAGCCTTCATTCTATGTAAATGCCTGATTAGGGCTTTCACACACACCCCAAGCGGCATTATTACAAAGTCAGCTTAATTGCCCCCAACAATCTGGGTCCTCATTTTACTTACCTCGGAAGGATGGAAGGCTGAGTCAACCTTGAGCCTGGTGGGATGCGAACCTGCACTAATTGCAGGCAGCTGGTGTTACTTAAGGAGGCATTAGCCCACTGCTCCACCAAGGCTCTCATTTTCCTAGACTTTCAAAAGAACAACAACTTGAGATGAACTGCTTAATAACATCAGAGGAAATCTCTTTAGCTATTAAACAGTTGAAAGTGGGCAAGGCCCCGGGAACAGATGGATTAACAGCAATTTATTATAAAATGTTGTTGGTTGAAATCATTGAATCTTTTTTTTTATTAAAAAGTTTTAAAATACAATTTTCCTTTAAAAATCCCCCCTTCCCCCTCCCTCCTCCCCCCCTCCCCCCCTCCCCCCCCGACTTCCCAGAGCTAAATACAAGGTATATATATAAAAAGCAATCATAAACAATCATATACTAACAACTATAAACTCTAAAATCCATCACTCTCTAGCTTATATAGGATAAACAAGCCTTAGTAATATTGAATATGTATAAAAAGAAACTAAAATAAGAAAAGAAAAAAAAAACGAAAGAAGATTTATTCAAATGCTACATAAAACTTCTTAACCCTATACTTGTTCTGGATAAACTCAATCCATTTTCTCCATTCCATAATATAGCGTTCTTGCGAATGGTCTTTCAGATAGGCCGAAATCTTCGCCATCTCTGCCAGGTCGGAAACCTTTAAAGTCCACTCTTCTATAGTCGGCAGTTCCTCTTTCTTCCAATATTGGCCTATCAAAAGTCTTGCTGCCGTAATTAAGTTCAACATCAATTTGGTGTCCACAACTGTAGCATCTGCAATTATTCCCAACAAAAAAATTGCGGACAAAAATTTATCCTCTGTTTAAAAATCTTCTGCATATTCCACCAAACTTTTATCCAAAAGGCCTTAACCTTCTTACATGTCTACCATATGTGAAAATATGTTGCATCTTCATCACCGCACCTCCAACATTTAGGCTGATAATTCGGATACATACTTGCAAGCTTTTTAGGATCTAAATGCCATCTATAAAACATTTTATAAAAGTTCTCTCTTAGATTTTGAGCTTGAGTAAATTTTACGTTCCTCACCCAAATCTTTTCCCACGTGTCCATTGTGATAACTTCCTGAATGTTTTGGGCCCATTTTATCATACAATCCTTAACAAGCTCTGTTTCTGAGTCAATCTCTATCAATGCAAGATATATCCGTTTGATATGTGCAGGTCCCTGATTTCTAATTTGCTTTATCAAATTTTCATCAGTGATTGTAAATCCATTTTTCTGGTCTTCTTTCCACCTGGCCCGTAACTGAATATATTGAAACCAATTTTGAACAACCTTCTCTTCTCGCAAGAGGCTATATGATTTCAGACACCAAACATTTCTTTCCAAGCTAAGGATCTCCTTGTACGTAGTCACATCGTGTTTGAAGCCAGCATGTATATTTTCTATTGCGTGTTTTGGAATTGCCCACAATGGTATCTTGCAACTTAACTTATGTCTATACTTCTTCCAAACTCTCAGCAATGCCTGTCTTAAAATATGCACCCTAAACACGTTGTCTACCTTCTTATCATACAACAAATATGCATGCCAGCCAAACAACAAATCATGGCCCTCAAGATTTAATAACCTCCCTTGCGTCAAATTAATCCAATCACTTATTCCTACTAATGCAGCAGCTTCATAATATAATTTAAAATTAGGCAATTTAAGGCCACCTCTCTCACGAGTATCCTGCATAATCTTAAGTTTAACTCGTGGCTTTTTCCCTGCCCACACAAATTTATTGATACCTCGCTGCCATTCCTCCAGATTAGAATCTTTCTTAAGAATCAGTATCATTTGAAATAAAAATAAAAATTTAGGCAGGACATTCATTTTTACTGCTGCAATCCGTCCCAACAAAGACAATTGCAACTTTTCCCAACTCTCCAGTTCTTTTTGAATTTTCCCCCATAGTTTTTCATAATTATTTTTATATAGCTTTGTATTAGAGGGCGACAAAATCACCCCCAAATATTTAACCCTTTTAACAATCTCAAATCCAGTTAATCCTTCTAAGAGAGCCTTTTGCGAAACTGTCATATTTCTAGCCAAAATTTTGGTTTTCTGTGTATTAACTTTAAATCCAGAAACCTTCCCATATTGTGTTATTATCTCCATCAGGTCCACAACAGAGTTCTCTGGCTGGGTCACTGTAACAACCAGATCATCTGCGAATGCTCTCAATCTATAGTCCTGATCTCCAATTTGTATCCCCTTAATTTTTTCTGAATTCCGAATTTTAACCAATAATATCTCTAATGTTAACACAAATAACAAGGGCGATAACGGACACCCTTGCCTTGTGCCCTTCTCAATATTACATGCTTCTGTCAAGCTGTTATTAACTATAATTCGGGCAGTTTGTTTTTGATATAATGCCCTAATCGGTTGTAAAAATTTTTCCCCAAAATCCATTTTATCTAAAACTTTCAACAAGAATTTCCAATTCAATTGATCAAAAGCTTTTTCAGCATCTAAAAAAATTAGCACCGCAGCGATCTGGTTGTTCCTTTCCAAAAACTCTAACACATCAACTATATGCCTCACATTACTTTTCATTTGCCTACCACTAATAAACCCCGTTTGATCCCCATGAATCACCTGTTGCAGAACCCTCATCAGTCTATTAGCCAAAACCTTAGCAAATATCTTGTAATCTGTATTTAAAAGCGATATCGGTCTATAGTTTTTAACTTGAGTAGCATCTTGGTCTTCCTTCGGAATCAAAGAAATAAAAGCTGTTCTCCAAGACGGTGGCACCTTTCCCCCCCTCTGGATTGTCTGGAACAGTTCCTTTAACGGTTTTATCATCTCTAATTGTAAATTTTTGTAATAGGCCGCAGTCAAGCCATCCGTACCTGGTGCTTTGTCCACCTTCAATTCCTTAATTGCTGTAAAAATTTCTTCTTCTGTAATCAGTTGATTAATCCCCTCTTTTTGTACTTGCGTAAGAACCGGGATGTTAGCATTCTCCAAATATATATCAATATCTTTTTCATTAATTTCCTCTTTAGCATATAATTTCGAATAAAAATCCACAAAAGCATCCTTAATAAGATTCTGTTGAAACACAACCCTTCCTTTATACTCAATCTTATCTATATTAGAAGCCCTTTGTTTTTTCCTCAATCTATAAGCTAACCATCTGCCTGGTTTATTAGCGTTGCAAAAAGTATTATGCCTAGCAAACCACAGATTGGTCGCCACTTGATCAGCCATTAATTTATCAAATTGTCCTCTTAGCAATCTAATAGCCTCCTTGGTCTTCACATCCTCTGGGTTCAAGATCAAAGCCTTTTCTTTTTCCTTTATTTCATTCTCCAGTTCTTTCCTTCTAGTTTCCACTGCACGTCTATGTTTATTATTCATATATATCAACACCCCTCTCATATAGGCCTTGCTAGCATCCCAAACCATATCCATAGAGGTACCCTTATACATGTTAATCTCAAAAAAATCCTTCATCCGCTGTTTGCATTCTTCCACATTTCTCTGATTTCTAAACAAATTCTCATTTACGCGCCACGAGCGCCTATCTCTTATCTCCTTATCAATCTCTAACCAAACTGGACTGTGATCAGAGATAGTTCTTGCACAAATCTTCACCTTTTTGGTCCTCAAAAAAAAATCATTAGTCAACAAAATAAAATCAATCCTCGAAAAAGATTGATGTCTATCAGAATAAAAAGTATAATCCTTCTCCTGCAAATGTCTCTCACGCCAAATATCTCGCAATTCCAGGTCATCCTTCATTTCAAAAAAAGATTTAGGCAATCTAGCATGACTTGGAGTGCGCTTGAAAACTCCAGCCTTGTCCAACTGTACATCCAAAACACCATTCCAGTCCCCCATAAAAATAAAAGATTTATAATCCAACTGGGTAAGCTTTGTGTGAAGTAAACTAAAAAAGTCATCTTGTTGTTGATTAGGTGCATATAATCTAACTAAAAGCGTCTTTTTACCTTCTTACAGCAGCTCAATCATAACATATCTTCCATGCTTGTCTGCTTCAATTAAGTCTGCTGTTAAGGCACTTTTAACATAAACAACCACTCCATTTTTCTTGTTTTCTGCAGAAGCAACAAATTGCGTACCCAACTTTGAGTTCGATAAGTACTTTTGATCCAAAACTCTAATATGCGTTTCTTGCAAACATATAACATCTGTCTTAAATTGTTTTAAATATTGAAAAACTTTCTTCCTCTTCTGTGGTGAATTTAGTCCATTAACGTTCCAGGTTAGGAATTTAGTTGCCATGCATATCCTCCCAAAGCTCTTGGACCACAGCTTTGATAGGACTATCTTCTTTAGGCCGTGCTCCTCCCACTGCTTGGCTATGAGTACGTTGTGAAGATTCTGAGGACTTTTGCTGGTCTTGTTCTTTTATTTTCTTTGCTCGTTTTAAAGCAGCACGCGTTACCCTTTGCTCTCTAGGATCATCCAAAGAAGTTATAACTTGATCTCCTCCAGCTCCATTTTCCTCTGTTTCATCCTCTTGATGTTCTCCTTCTCCAGATCCCTTTGCAGCTTCCAGAAGTGTTAATGGGGTTGCTTTTAAGACATTATTGTAGAAATCACGCGCTTGCTTCACAGTGATCAGCCGATACCTTTTACCTTCATGCATCACCATCAGCCCGTCTGGAATCTCCCATCTGAACCTTATATCTCGTTGCTTGAGCTCTTGCACAAGAAATGTAAAATCCTTCCTTCTCCTTAAAATCTTTGGAGGGATTTCTTTTAAAACCAAGACTTCTTGATCAGCAATCACAACTTTAGCATCATAGGCAGCTTGTATAACTTCATCTCTAATTTCTCTTTTTGCAAAGTATACCACCACATCTCTAGGCAACTTTCTCTGTCTGGCAATCCATGAATTCACACGGAACACTTTATCCATAGCTGCTCTTATTTCAGATGCTGGCTGGTTCAATACCACTTCAAAAGCCTCAGAAACCAGCTGCTTTAAATCCTCCTTAATATCCTCTTTTAAACCTCTGATTCTAACAGCAAACTACATCTGGTAATATTGAGCAAGGCTTAACTCCCTTTCCATTTTGTCTCTTAAATTTTCATTCTCCCGTACTTTTGCTTCTAATATTGCGTTCTTTTGGGTCAAATCATCCACTTTTTCATCTAAATCTTCCACACATTCCGCCACTTTATGCACTGAAGACAAAATGTCTACCTTCATCATGCTGAACTTCTGTTCCATCCTCTCTTCCATTCTCTCCTCCAGTTTCTCCAATTTCTCCTCCATCTGTGCAAATTTATCACCAATTGATTGATTAATTGATTCCAAAAGTACCTGGGCATGTTTATCCAGTGCATCTCGTAAGTCCTTCGGTGTCAGTACATCAGGAGTGTGCAACGCCTGTAATGATGATTGTTGCACCGGAGAAGATCCACCACTCCGAAGAGTTTTAGGGGGAGGTTTAGCCGCCATCTTTTACTTTTACTTTTCAATTGTGACGCACTTTCACTTAAAGTTTAAAAAGTCCATCAAGCTCGAGAGTATAATAAAATAATCCTCTTCACCTTTTCCTCTTGTACCGCTCTGCCTGCTCCTTTAATCCATAGTCCTTTCTTCAGGCAGGGGTGGTCGCAGACGCCTGGCTCTGCTCCAAGAAGTCCGGAGCAGAGACGCTGGCCAGCTGGGAGCAACCCAGGCTTCGGGGGAGTTCAATCCTTCAGCCGCCCAACCTGCACTAATTTCAGGCAGCTGGTGTTACTTAAGGAGGCATTAGCCCACTGCTCCACCAAGGCTCTCATTTTCCTAGACTTTCAAAAGAACAACAACTTGAGATGAACTGCTTAATAACATCAGAGGAAATCTCTTTAGCTATTAAACAGTTGAAAGTGGGCAAGGCCCCGGGAACAGATGGATTAACAGCAATTTATTATAAAATGTTGTTGGTTGAAATCATTGAATCTTTAAAGATGTTGTTTAATGAAATTCAGACTGGAGGAGCAGTTCCTCCATCTTGGAGGACAGCCTTTGTATCATTGATTCCAAAGGAGGATCAAGACCTTACTCAACCTAAAAATTATAGACCTATATCGCTTTTGAATACAGATTATAAGATCTTTGCCAAAGTATTGGCTAATAGATTAATGCAAGTTTTAAAGCAAATGATTCATAGTGATCAATCGGGATTTATATCTGGAAGGTATATGAAATATAATGTAAGACAAATTGTAAATTTGCTTGAATATTTGGATAAGAACAACCAAGTCCCTGCAGCATTGATATTTTTAGATGCAGAAAAAGCTTTTGATCAATTGAATTGGCAATTTTTATTTAAGAGTTGTTGAGGAAATGAATTTTGGAGAAAAATTCTTACATTCTATTAAAGCTATATATCAACAACAAACTGCACAAAATATAATTAATGGGGGGTTAACAGAGATGTTTAAAATTGAAAAAGGTACAAGACAGGGATGCCCCCTATCACCATTGTTGTTTGTATTAACGTTAGAGATTTTATTAATTAAAATTCAAGAGTCCTCTATGATAAAGGGAATTAAAATAAAACAGAATGATTATAGATTGAGAGCTTTTGCTGATGACTTGGTTGTGTCATTATCTCAACCGATACAATCGGTTATAGATTTGATGGAAATTATAACTCAGTATGGTAAGGTTTCAGGGTTTAAGGTAAATAGTAATAAGACTAAGATATTGTCTAAGAATATGTCTATGAGTGAAAGGGAAATGTTAATTAAATTAACAGGTTTTGAAATAGTAAAAAAGGTTAAGTATTTGAGAGTGTATATTGCAGCTTCAAATGCAAAATTATATAAGAATAACTATGAAACACTATGGTTGAAGATACAAAAGGATTTAAATAATTGGAAAAAATTACAATTATCTCTATTGGGAAGAATCGCAGCTGTTAAAATGGAGATTCTGACGAAGTTTCTTTTTTTGTTTCAAATGATACCTATATTGAAAAAGGATGCCAACCTTGATGAATGGCAGAAGGGTATTAATAAATTTATCTGGGCGGGGAAAAAACCAAGAGTTAAATTTAAGATTCTGCAAGATGCTAGGGAAAGAGGGGGACTCAAGGCACCTAACTTGAAATTGTATTATGATGCGGTGGTCTTGACATGGGTTAGCGATTGGCTTAACTTAACTAATAAAAGAATACTTCACCTTGAGGGTTGGGATTTGGTATATGGATGGCATGCATATTTGCTTTATGATAAAAAGGTGGACAGGGCTTTTAAATCTCATATTCTTAGGAGTGCCTTGCTGCGTGTCTGGAAAAAGTATTATTATAAGTTAAATTATAAAATACCAATTTGGGGAATTCCCGGACACGCGATAGAAGTTGTATCTATGGGAGTGAGTTTGGATATGTTTTCCTATAAGGAATTACTTAGATTGGAAGGGAATAATTGGCAACTTAAATCATTAGATGAGTTAAAACAAGAAAACATAAGTTACTCTTGGTTCCAATACACCCAACTGAAAGCTAGGTGGAAGCTGGATCAGAAGGTTGGCATCACAATTACAGATAAAAACTTAGTAAAACAAATTAGAGATTTAAATCGTGCGCATATAAAGAGGATATATAATGTTTTAATTGAATTGGACTCGGAAACGGAATTAGTTAAAGATTGTATGATAAAGTGGGCACAAAACATACAGGAACCAATTCCGTTGGATACTTGGGAGGTAATCTGGGTCAGAAATGTTAAATTTACTCAGGCTCAAAATTTAAGAGAAAATTTTTATGTTTTATAGATGGCATTTGGATCCCAAAAAGTTGTCTAACACGTATCCTAACCTACAGTCTAAATTCTGGAGATGTGGTAGTTTAGATGCTACTTATTTTCATATGTGGTGGACTTGTAGAAATATAAAAGCTTTTTGGATTAAAATTTGGTGGAACATTCAAAAGATTTTTAAGAGAAAGATAAACTTTTCTCCACAATTGTTTTTATTGGGTATTGTTGTAGATTGTGATACTAAAGAAATCAATTTGATGTAGAACTTGATAACAGCAGCACGGTTACTGGTGGGACAATATTGGAAGAAGGATAGTTTGTCTACTATAGAAAAATGGGTACTTAAGGTATCGAATCTTGCAGAAATGTCTAAGATTTCTGCTTATTTGAAGGATCACTCACAAGAAAGATATATTTCAGTTTGGAGGAGATGGATAGATTATATTCAGAATAAATATGGGACTAAAAAGTTCCATTTAGCTTATGAGTAGATTTTAGATTGTTATTAACTTTAGTATTAGTATTGATTATATTTTTGTTTAAGTTATTATTATGTTTTTAATAATTTGAATGTATCTATGTTAAAGGGGAGTTAAAGCACATTATGAATTTGGTTAATTTAATTTTATAATGGATAATCTTAGTTATTATATCTATAACCCTGTATTCAGCTCTGGGAAGTGGGGGGGAAAGTTTGGGGTAGTTTGGGGTAGTTTGGGTAGTTTGGGGTGGGTGGGTTTTGGGGATATGTATTGTAATTTTTTTTGTAAAACTCTTTAATTAAAAAAAAGATAAACGTGAATCACTATATAAGTTGGAACAAATGTTTTGTATGGCTTAAAAGAAGGCTCAATTTAGGAGACGAGTGATGAGATCGCCCACTCAATTGATTTGTGTAATTTATTAGGCCTACAAGGTAGATAAGATATGACCAATGGTAGTTTTGTTTTGTTTTTTGTTTTTTTGTTTTTCTAATGATAAGGATATTCTACGTATTGGAAAGTTTAGCTGGGATGATATATTTTTTGTTAATAGAAGAGTAGATATAACTCTTGGTCTGTTTTGTTTTTCATGATTTGTACTATGTGATTATATGGTTTGTGTCTTTAAACCCCTTGTCCCTCTCCCTATGTATTATTCTGTTGTCAATTTTACTGTAAATAATTAATAAAGATTATTTTAAAAAAATAGTGTGTAGAGCAGGGCTTTTCAACCAGTGGTACGGGTACCACCTGTGATACATTGGCACCTAGCAGGTGGTACGCGACCATCCTAGAAAAGTGGTAGCGGGGGAGGGGAATGAGCTGAACCAGTGGCAGCACCACACAAACCTGAGCGAGATGGCTGGAGCTGCAGGGCTGCCAGGGCTGAGCGGAAGCCCCAGGATCAGCGCCAGGCTCCAGCTGGAGCTCGGCGCTAATCCTGGCGCTTCTGCTGAGCCCAGAAGAAGTGCCGATCAGCTGGAATGTTGCAGCATGTCCAGGGTCTTGTGATTTACATTCAGTTGCTTGGCAGCTGATTCATATTCATGACAGACAGTGTCCCAGGGTCATGTGAAGTGGCCAAAACCTGCTGCAACCACCCAGCAGAGGGGGGGGAATAAAAACCAAACACCCCCCTCCCGCTGCCAATCCTCAACAGAAATGCCCACAACAATGAAAACCTTGGACAGGAGGAAGAGCGCCGCCAAGCAGGCAGGCAGGTGTCTTGCTCGGCTGTGGCTTGGGAGGCACTTTTTTCAGTGCCATTGTAACTTCGAACAGTTACCAAACGAACAATTGTAAGTTAAAGACTACCTGTACTTCATCACTTTTTTCCTTTTTTTTTTGGGTCGTCAAGTTTTTGACACCTTGCTAGGCGACTGGTGGTACTCGGATGTTGCCATATCCTAAAAGTGGTACAATGGGTGAAAAGGTTGAAAAGCCCTGATGTAGAGAACAGCGTATGCAACAAATCTGAAGCAAAATATTCTATCCAATTTTAATTCTTTGCTTTCGCAGGAACATACATATGAAACTTGCTAGCAAGTTATTCTTGCCATCTCAAAACTTAACAAGGCTTCATGAAAGAGAAAATGCACTAGAAGTTACAGGATTCCATAGAATCTAAATACTGACAAGGTGAAATGTATTTAACAATTCAATCTTAAATTGTAAAGTCTCCATATTTATGTTTTGACCAGGTAAAGTAGCAGCAAAAAGTAGCAGAAATTCTCACAAAAAAAGGTTTATGGAAATTCAAGCTATTAAAAAATTACACATTTTGCTTAACTCTCAAATTTATTTACAGATTTAAAATATGTTTTATACACCTCAATTTACATATGAGGGCAACCAGAGTAAAAGCAGTTTTACAATAGGAGGAAAAGTTTAAAAAGCACTTTGCATAATTAAAATATATGATTTCCCAAATGTGCTAAACATGCTGCATTTGCACATCTTTTACAGTTTATTGCTAAAAAAGTATATATTTGTAATGGAACAGCATAGCAGTTTGGAATTCCAATAATGAAATGAACTTGAGGTTCTTCCAAGTTTACTATGTGGAAAAAGCAGAAAAGAGTTCCATTGAAATATTGGGATTGCTGAAAGAAAATGAATTATCTACAAATTCAAATGAAATTGGACTATCAACAACACACCAAAATGCCTTATAAACCAAAATTTGAAATCCAGTTCTTTGCTAAACTGGTTTTATTTTCTCACTGATAGAATATTTCCTTTTTAAATAATTATACTGTAGGACTTAAAATTATGGAAAGCCATCCATTAAATACTTAACAGTGTAATCATTATTAGCTATTCTCAATTGCTATAGTCAATGAAAGCCTAATCTCAATTTTTAGAACATGTCTTAATCGTCACTTAATATCTGAATGGCATGTGCTTATAAAATAGATAGATTTAAAATTTTGAAATCAAAAATTGTACTTTATTTTTAAAAGGGCCAGCCAAGTACACAATGAGACTCAAATTGCCATTAACTATCCTCCATTTAAAAAGTTTAACAGGAGCACTAAAATCACACCTCCATAAAATTGAATACATTTCCCCAATACTACCTCAGGAGACAATGCAATTTTTCCAGTTGTAACAAATATTACTGTCCAGTGAACCCACTCAGTCACTCACTCTTAAGTTGTCTCCCAAATAGATGAACACTATTATTTTTGTGTCCATTAATGTTCAAACTCTTTGTCTCACTTATGAAGGTCAACTAGAAGATAGGGCACTCTTACTATAGTGCCTGCCTTTATGAATGAAGACTTTATAAAACTTTGGTTTAAAAACAGAAGGGTTATTTTCCTATAACTGTGTGGTATGCAATTTCAAATGCCCCAGCTCGCAGAGTAACATTAGTAGCTATCAACTCCTTTTCTATCCATTCGAACAAGCCAGCAGTGAAAGTATATCAATTCACTCTTTTGTTTCGGTATTCAGTGTTTCTAAACCAGACAAACCACTGACATTACTTTTATAACCTTGCTTCTAAGAAAAGACAAAATTAAATATAGATAGTCCTTGCTTACTGACTGCCTTGTTTAACAACTTGAAGTTACAGTAGCTGGAAAAAAAATATCTTTGCAACCAAACCTCACATTTACAACTCTTGCAGTATCCCATGATCATGTGACCACCATTTGTAAGCTTCACAACGGGCTTCTAACCAGAATAATTAATGGAGAACATGGAAGTGAAATTGCAGTACACAATCACACAATGTGTCACTTAATAAAAGCAGTTAATGTTAGGCCAAAGAATCAGGATCATTCATAAAGTTGTAGCATAGAAGATTTAGTCAAACCTATACACAAGAATCTGATCAACTAATGATCAGCACTAAATCAGTGCTAGATAAGGATCAACAGAATTCAAGAGGGGCTGGACTTGGATCTCTTGTGGTAATGCAAGGACTTTAAACTGATGACACATTTAACTCCCCCTCCCAGCTCTGCCTTTTTGTTTCCTACATTGGTTTGCAACAAAAAATGGAAGTGACATCATAAATCTGGCATAGTCGTGTGATTTTTCACTAAGTGACTGTGTCACTTAGCAAAAGAGTTGATGGTCTCAACTGTAATCAGTAAGCGAGGACTACTTGTAAGGGGAACAAAAGCTCACAAGACAAGTTGTTTATATTTAAGAAATATGATTATTAGCACACATACATCCAGCAGGAAAGAAAGTTACACCAATATAAAGTGGCTAGTACTTTGACTGATACAGCTTGACAAGGAAGTTATCTCACTTCAAGTTTTTTGCCTTCTAAAACGATCTGAATTTCTTTGGCATCCAAGGTCTCGTAGGTTAATAACGCTTCTGCTAAAATCTTGTGTTCTCTTGCATGGGCCTTCAAGATACTCTTTGCCCGTTCATATGAGTCCTAATACAAAAAGGTAAGTTAAGAAAGATAGCAACAACAAACTGGAAATGAAAAAAAAGCTAAGATTAAACATTAACATGTTTTATAGTTAATCTAAAAACATTTGTAGCTTATTCAAATACACTTCATACAAATACATCAGGTCCTTTTGAAGTGTATTTCAACAAAACCAAGAAATACAAGGAATAGAATAAAAAGTATAAACATCCATAAAAATAATTTTAAAAACTAGCAGAGAAACAAACAAGCTCAATTATTATGTTGTTTTTGAACTTACATAAACAGAATCTCAACTTTACTGATATAATTTATAAATTAATTTATAGGCAATAAATTAAACAAGAAGTAGCCACATAACATACTGTTTTAGATTCTTAGCTCTAATTAATTTTTATAGTAAGTCATCCTAATACATTCCAGGAAATTAAGACTCTAGAAGGCATTCATTTTTTGAATCAGAAATAAAAATTTTACCTTTAAAAGAGCTCTTATTTCTTGTTCAATTACAGACTGGGTTTCTGGGCTGAAATTTGTTGCCTCTCTATAGGTCATGACACCAAGCTTATGGAAAAGGAAGAGATTGGAGAGAGAAAAGGAAATGCTTATTTATTTAGCATTTTCAAAAAAAGTCAAATGCAGCATAATTGTTAGATAATTTGATCACCGAGCATCTTGTAAGAAGTATAATTTTATCACCATGAGTTCTGAAGAATCTGATTGCTGGATCTTGTTCAAATCTGAAAGCAACTTATCATTTCAAAACTGATTAATTTGAACAAAAAAACCACCACCAATACTGCAGTTCTATATTTGTGTCAGAGTGTATCTGTGAGATTTTTCTCTTTTGTGTGACAAGAATTGCACAGTGGATGTATTTGATTAACAACAGATCCCATCTGCTCCCATCCTGTTCCTCCCTGTCTTTTAATTAGAGTGTAGTGTTTGGATTTTGTATTAACTAATTTGTATTTTTTAGTTTATATAGTTTTTATCTTTTATGATTGTAAGCCGTCCAGAATTATCTTGCAGTAAGATAAGTAGTAATTGAATCAGGTAACATACACCACTCTAACTTTCTATCTTCAATTACAATTAGCAAGGAAAGCTGCCTATGGCTTGGTGTTACCAAGGCTGATAATCTGGGCTACACATTCTCTATCCAATTAAAACCTTAAGCTTTATGTGATACCCAGGTTGATAAATTTAGCAAACAGCTCTGTAAGGCTAGCTCCTTAACAACTCTATCTTAGAAAAGAGCATCAGATGATTTAATATACTGCTTTTATAAGTTGTTGAACCTATATTTTTTCACTGTCCAGTTAAATTGCTAAAAGCATTTGCTATTTATTTTCTATTGATAAATAAGTTCGACAGATTAAATACATCAATATTCAAACCAAATTAACAAGGGCCTGTATGTATGTATATAGAAATTAAAATTACTGGATGCTTCCATCTATCAAAACTGCATCTGCTCTAAGTTGCTTTAAATCTGTCGATCTGAGTCTTGCATGGCTCTTTATGTACCACTAAACCTTGAAGTCCTTCTATTATGCTTAAATCTCCACAAATGTTCCTGTTTCTCTAGCATCTTCTTCTTTCACATTTAGTGACTCCTGACTTTGAAACTTGTTGAAATAACTTTCTACCATTTTCCTATGGTATTTAAAAACAATCTCATGTATCTAAGCTCAACATCTATATGAAGCCGCTGGGTGAGATCATTCGTGGTTTTGGGGTGGGGTATCATCAGTACGCTGATGATACCCAACTTTTTCTTTCCACCCCGAACCAACCCAGCGATGCCCTCGCTGTGATGTCCCGTTGCCTGGAGGTGGTCCAGGTCTGGATGGGGAGAAACAGGCTTCGTCTCAATCCTGCCAAGACTGAGTGGCTGTGCATATCGGCATCTCGGGTTAACCAGACCATTCCACCTTTAACGATGGGGGGTGAGTTGTTACCCCCCGTTAATAGGGCTCGCAACTTGGGCGTCCTCCTTGACTCCCGGCTCAACTTTGAAGATCATATAGGAGCCGTGACCAGGGGGGCTTTTGCCCAGGTTCGCCTGGTGCGCCAGTTGTGACCCTATCTGGACCGAGATGCCCTACGCATAGTCACTCATGCGCTCGTGAACTCCTGTTTAGACTACTGCAACGCTCTCTACATGGGGCTGCCCTTGAGGACCACTCGGAGGCTTCACTGGTGCAGAATGCGGCTGCGTGAGTTGTGATGGGGGTTTCCCGATACTCCCATGTAACGCCTCTACTCCGTGAGCTGCATTGGCTCCTGGTTGCCCTCCGGGTGAGATTCAAGGTGCTGGTGATGACCTATAAAGCCCTAAATGGCGAGGGTCCGGGATATCTGAGGGAACACCTGCTGCCGGCATCAAGCTCCCTTTGTCCAGTGCACTCCCACAGGGAGGGTCTTCTCAGGGTGCCGCCGGTAAAAGATTGCCAGTGGATAACACCTGGGGGAGGGCCTTCTCAGTGAGTGCGCCTGCCCTTTGGAACCAGCTGCCAGTGGAGCTTAGGACTGCCCCCGACCTCCGTTCATTCCGCCGGGACCTGAAGTCCTGGCTCTTCGAGCTCTCTGGCCCAGGCTGAGAATTTTAATTTTAATTTTAACTGGGGTTTTTATTTATTCAGGGATTGATATAATTTTTTAAATTATTTTTAACTTTTGTATTTTTCGTTTTAATCACCCTGTAAACTGCCCTGAGTCCTTCGGGAAAGGGCGGTATATAAATATAATATAATAAAATAAATAAATAATAAATAAATAAGCTACACTATATTTACTCCATCAGAAGACTTTTTTTGTACATACAGTTCAGACCCTTCACTTTCATAAATTTTGTTATGCTGCAGCCTGATTCTACAGTTGTTGAAATTTGTTTTTTTCTCATTAATCTACACTTAGTACCCCATAATGATAAAGCGAAAACAGAATTTTAGACATGTCCATAAATTTATTAAAAAGAAACAAACACTGAAATATCACATTGGCATAAGTATTCAGATACTCTGCAATAACACTTTAGCTCCAGGGCTCCCCATTTCTCTTGATCAATGCTAACATGTTTCTATACCTTGATTGGAGTCTATCTGTAGTAAATTAAATTGATTGGACATGATTTGGAAAGGCACAAACTTCTCTATAGAAGGCCTCACACCTGACAATGCATACTGTAGCAGAGCAAAAGCCATGAGGTCAAAGAAACTGCCTGAAGAGCTCAGAAACAGGATTGTTACAAGGCACAGATCTGGGGAAAGCTACAATAAAATTTCTGCTGCACTAAAGGTTCCTAAAAGCACAACGGCCTCCATAATTAAAACAGGACTCTTCTAAGAACTGGTTGCCCAGTCAAACTAAGCAATTGGGGGAGAGGGGCCTTAGTAAGAGAGATGACCAAGAACCTGCTAGTCACTCTGACTGAGCTCCAGAGATCCTGTGCGGAGATGGGACAGAGTTTCAGAAGGACAACCATCACTATGGCCCTCCACCAATCTGGGCTTTATGGCAGAGTGGCTAGACAGAAGCCTCTCCTCAGTGCAAAACACATGAAAGCCTGCTTGGAGTTTGCAACAAAGCACCCAAAGGTCTCTCAAACTGTGAGGAACGAGATTCTCTGGTCTGATGAAACCAAGATTGAACTGTTTGGCCTCAATTCTAAACATTATGTCTGGAGGAAATCAGGCACCGCTCATCACCTGCTCAATATCATCCCAACAGTGAAGCATAGTGGTGGCATCATGCTGTGGGGGTTTTTCAGCAGCAGAAACTGGCAGACTGGTCAGAGTGAGGGAAAGCTGAATGGAGCAAAGTACAAGGATATCCTCAATGAAAACCTGTTCCACAGCACTCAGGACCTCAGACTTTCCAACATGACGACAATCCTAAGCACACAGCCAAGACGACAAAGGAGTGGCTTAGGGAATGTCCTACAATGATCAAGCCAGAGCCCTGATTTGAACCCTATTGAACATCTCTGGAGGGACCTGAAAACGGCTGTCCACTGATGGTCTCCATCCAACCTGACTGAGCTTGAGAGGATTTGCAAGGAAGAATGGCGGAAAATTCCCCAATCCAGATATACAAAGCTTGTTGTGTCATACCTAGAAAGACTCAAGGCTGTAATTGCTGCCAAAGGTGCTTCAACAAAGTATTGAGTGAAGGGTTTGAATACTTATGCCAACGTAAAATTTCAGTTTTTTCTTTTTAATAAATTTAGACATTTCTAAAATTCTGTTTCCACTGAGTGTAATTAATGGGAAAAAATAATTTTCAACAACTGTAGAATCAGGCTACAGTGTAACAAAACTGACAAAAGTGAAGGGAGTCTGAATGCACTGTATATCTGCACATCTACAACATAAAAATATTTCATTGTAAATTTATTATAAAGAAGAGTAAATGAAATTGTACCCTGTCACTCATTCCAAATCTGGTCACCATGAGTTGTGCTATCTTGGTAGCATTCTCAAAGTCATTAGAAGAACCTAGGTAATTATAAAAAGTATAAAGTTAATTCATAAAAGCTAAAATCTTCACATATGAATTATGTGAAGTTATTGTTTTGACTAGAAATGGACAAAGCATTTGAGTAGTCTGTACTTTAGCTAAAATCTCTGTTATAAGTGCCTGAGTTGAATTAAATATGGGTCGTACAACTAAATGCAGTTGTTCCAGGGACAAATGTTCAGAAAGAATGCATGAAAAGATAAGGATGCAGGAGTGGGGCCATGAAGAAGGGAGGTGAAATACTGGGAAGATTGGAGAAGGAGTAAATATACTATTGTGCTGGGCTAGGACACTGACAGTGATTACTGAAGGAGGCAAGAAGGAAGACAGCTGTTGGGATAGACCAAACTCAGACACTGGTAACAGCTAAGAGAAGGAAGGGAAGGCATTAGGAAAATCACTGGAACAGTGATACATGCCACACCAGAAGTTGCTGAGAGAAAAGCAGGAGTGATGCATACCAGCCTTGCCTAGTCACTCTGTCTGTTGCCTCTAAAACTAAAGTGATCTGGGTTCTTGTTTGATAAAACTGTAACTGACCCCCCAAAAAAAAACTCTGTACAGGTTTACCACCGCAGTTAAGATCCAATTTTCCATTGCTAAGTGAGACACTTATTAAGTGAGATTTGCTCCATTTTATAATCTTTCTTGCCACAATTGTTAAGTGAATAAATAAATGTAGCTGTTAAGTTAGTAACATGGTGGTTAAGTGAATCTGGCTTTCCCATTGACTTTGCTTGTCAGAAGGTTGCAAAAGGTGATCACATGACCCCAGGACACTGCAACCGTCATAAGTACGAGCCAGCTGCCAAGCAGACAAATTTTAATACATTAAAATAGGGATGATGTGACAGTCTTAAGTGTGAAAAATGGTCATGAGTCATTTTTCTCAGTGCTGTTGTAACTTTGAACAGTCACTAAACAAACAGTTGTAAGTTGAAGACTAACTTTATAATCTCAGAGAAAGAATTGTATGATCCAAGTTTGAAACAAAATACAAAATACATCTCCATTTTGTGGAGATCTCTCATTCTGACTAACCTGTTGTGATGTGATCACTGCCAAATATGAGTTCTTCTGCTACTCTTCCCCCCATACTGACATCCATCTGGGCAAGCAGCTGAGATCTAGTTTCATTCCATCTGTCACTTTCTGGCAATAAGGAAACCTTTAATACAAAATTACACATTAAGTTGGACAAAACCAATAAATCAGGTTTAATTGGTGCTAGATGATTTGTTCTGCTTGTTAAAGTGATAAAGTTTAAGGATTCTAAGTGCCTTGACATTTTTGAGTCCTCTGTGGGCTTTTCTTGTTTGTAAAATCTGCTGTTTTCTCACAGTATATTTTGCAAATAAGAAATCCACGAAGGGGTCCAAGACATTTGCACTGTCAAGGTATATCAAATGGTTTGTGAGGAAGCTTTGTCACACAAAATCAAATGAGATGAACAACTGCTAAAATTCTTACTTATTGCCTTACATCACCATTACCTAAGAATCAAATCCAGCACATTTGATAGTGGGACTGGCAGATAGTATGTTTACACAGATTCATACTACTGAAAAGGAATTAGAAAATACTGTAACTTTGAAGAAATGTACAAAACATTTCAGTTTTCAAAATAATGTAGTTAAATAGATAAACCCAGTAAGAAATAATTCTTTATAATACAACTGTTTATTGTTATTAATAACTTTCAGCAAGTTGACTTTGTTAATACTATCATCATTGCAACCTTGCAATCTAATAGTCCTACAGTTATATAAAATTGTGCTACGGTAATTCATGTGCAACAATCTTGAAACAATCAAAACTAATGAAATGCTCTCCTTGAATCTTACCAATAAAAACCACTATGATCAGTTAACACATTTAGCTTTAGGTCATAACTGCTTTAGATAATGTGATTTAATGCCCAAGCAACCCAGTTCTTTTAAGGAATATTATATGGGGAAAAAATTATCTTTGTAGTCTTTGGCATCATTGTAGTATGAAGAAACTTCTTAAGAACAGATAGTTGTAAAATTGTTAAATTCTAAGGCTACACAACTAGATCAGATTCAAAGGAGGAAAAATGTTACATACTTCACGAATCCTTTCAAATCTAAAGCCCTGCACAGCCCTATTAAAATCAGTAAGGTAGGCAGTGTTTTTTATTATTCAAAATCTTACATGTCCAAGTGTTGGTCCTCGTGGCATAATTGTGGCTTTATTGATTGGCATTGCATCTTTGGTATAATATGCAATAATGGCATGCCCAGATTCATGATATGCTGTGATTGTTTTATTTTTATCACCAATTTCTACACTTCTACGCTCAGGACCTGAAATTAAAATAAACCAAGAGCTTTAACAAACTATCAATTACAGTATATACTGTAGATAAAAACTGAACAGTATCTCCCTTTCAGGATTTTAGTGACTCACTTGTGTTGTCTTCATTCCCTTTCCTCTTGCCACCTGCCAGCCAGCTAACAATGAATATCCTTAGCCTGCTTTTTTTCACTCCCCTCTATCGTTTCATTTTCCCTAAGGTAGTCTACATTTCTGTAAATCTCAGATCTATAAATCATGTATAAAAGCTTCCATTTTGTTTTTGATTGATACTGATGATCAGAACTCAAAGACTGTTCACTCTGGATTTGCTGGACATTTATTACATTTGAGAGGCTTCATAATTGCATTTCAGGCTGGGTTCATTTATGGACTGCAGGTATAGTATGAAGCGAAGGTAGCAATGGATAGAGAAAAACATGGCAGCCTTTTTATTATAGACGGGAGAGAGGGGGGGGGAAGAGAGAAAAGAAGTGTGAAGTGCGCTCAGGCTGCTTGACTTTTGTCCTTCTCAGCCAAAACATTGCCCATTTCTAGGGGGGAAACTCTTTTCAGGTTTCTGCTAAACCACAGCTGATTCTGAATCAACCCTGGCTAGCAGCTCACCAAGCCTCATGGCAGCCCAGCTGCCTTTCAAGGCCAATGCGAACTCCACATCTTCACATCAGCAAAAGAGCACCCATGGCAGGCCACAAAATCTGTATGCCCGACAGGCACAGCATAGAAAAGTCTTAAACCCAGGGCCTAAACCAAGCCCCTTATATTCCAGCACCTCACTCCCTAAATAGTGTTATTTAATTAAATAGTCTATTTAATTAAACTTATTTCTGAAGTTTATTATATAAATATTATATTGTAACAGCAGTGTGAAAATAACCCAAATAAAGCTTTCTTTTAACTCATTAATGGAATTCAACATACGTAAAAATCTCATGTCTCTATAAAAATATATCTCGTACAGAGATTCTGTAAATTTTGATAACATGATCATATGCAATGAATCAAATTTGGGTGGCAATTTACATCATTTCCATAAGATCTTTGATGTGATAATGTTCTCACACGTGACCTAAATTAGCACAATTATTTAACAGACACGTAGGCATATCTATTTTCCTGATTAGTCTGTTAAAATAAGGATTATTGTTTTATATTTTATATTAAAAATAAATTACTGTTATGACAATCAATATATATAAAAATAAGTTATTTTAAAATATAATACCTACCCATGACAATTTTGTCCTTTGCAAATTCTAGCTCCTTCATGGTAACCATATCCTTTTCATCAATTGCTGCTTTTAATGCAGCTTGATTCACAAGATTTTCCAATTCAGCTCCAGAAAATCCTACTGTACCTCTTGCAATGATTTCTGGATTAATGGCTGTGCAAACAGACACATTTTTGCATTTGTCAATCCAAATTGATGTTAATATTCAGGCAAGTCAGCAGACACAATAAACTTAAAGATGCAGAGTTTTGCATTAAATAGACTTTTTATGATAATCCAGCTTTAAGAATTTACCATTTTTAGAATCATAATGTTTGAATAAGAACTGTGACATGAGAAACAAATAGAATTGTTGAAATGATTGAACCAATTTCCTTACCTTTTCCTAAACATATAAGACAGTTCTTAGGTGCAACAAGCAGTGTATCAGTTTTTAATTCAGTTTTCACTTAATAAACTTTAGTTGTAAGTATAAATACACACCTCTAGCCTATAAATGAGCATGTTCTATTGAGCACATTATTCATATTAATGGGAAGAACTTCAACCTCAATCAGCATATACATGCATTTCTTATGCAGCCAGCCTGCTAACAATTCTCTGTTTTTATTTCAAAATGCAGCACTTACATTTATCATATTTTATTTTATTAAGATACCATTTCAAAATTTCTGTTCGTCCCTTGACATCTGGCCTGGGGACTGTAACTTGCATGTCAAAGCGGCCAGGGCGTAACAAAGCACTAAATAGGGAAGGAAAAAGATATTGTGAATGATAATCTTGGTTATTTTTTATATTTATATTAAAATATTTTAAAAGGCAATTTAACAAGAAAAGTTGTTAATACACATCTGATTTCCACTAAAGTCAGTTTGCACAATTAAATGTTTTCCACAGAAAATCTCTCAATAATTGTAAGCACAAGAAACTCTTAGAAACTACTTAAGGCCAACATTACACAGCTATATTTCAAATGTACTAACTGCATTTACAATGGTTGTTCCAACAAAATATAGCTATTCTCTTAATTACGTAATTATGAAGACAAGGAATATTGGCAGGATTATTAATTATGCATCCTTATTACTGTCCTAAACTACCAAAGTCATATTTGTACAAAATCAAATCACGCAGAATTATATTTTACACTTATATGCACATGCACACAGACATACTTATCTAATGCTTCAGGGAAGTTTGTTGCACCAATGATAATGATTCCTTCATTCGATTTAAAGCTTCAAAAAGACAAAAAAATGTAATTAAAATACTTAGTGATTTTTCCCTAGCTATTTAGAACTAGCAAGTCATATTGAGTTCAGCAGATTTCCAAAGAATGCTTCTTTTATTTTATGGATTTTTTCTCCAGTTGAAGCTAACATTTCCTTGAGCATGTGACTTTGCACATCAGACAATAACTGACTTTAGTCATATTCAGTGGATGCAACAGCAGTAATACCAGCAGGATTTTAACAAAAGCATAGTTTAACTTTTAAACTGAAAGAAATAGGGGGCAAACTTCAAAATTAGTTTTTGAAATGGTTATAGAAATATATTTTCAGAACTTGTATGAATATAGGCATTGTTTAATAAGCAAATTTCTCAACTATCAGACAACTGCTTTTCTTATATAAGGTTCAAAATACTTAAGCTGAATCATTTTTGAAGAATGCACTACCCTATTTTTCACCTACATGTGATTTTAATACTATTCCCCCACTTGAATATCTGCACTGTCTTTAACTCTGAAAAGGATTTTGCACTGACTCCAAATCCCCAATATCTAGATCAGGCATGTCAAACTCCCAGCTCACAGGCCGGATGTGTCATGCCGAAACCGCGCCCACCCCATTGCCGGCAATGGGGAAAAAGTTGTGATACGTTGCGTGACGTCACAAGTTTGACATGCCTGATCTAGATATTTAAGCACAGAAGACGGCTTATGGATTCTATGGCAAAAATAAAAAACTTTTCTTCCTAAGAAAAAAAGATTTCTCAATATTTATGGGCCATGTTTCTAACTTGGTTCAACACCCATTGCTTTTATTAGAATAAAACTAAAATTTTAGTTAGAAGAAAAACTAACACTTACCCATCCATTTCAGCAAGGAGCTGGTTTATAGTCTGCTTCGAGTAGGGATGCATTGGAGATTCTACTCGTTTGCCACCAACTGAATCCAACTCATCAATGAATATAACACTAGGTGCATTTCCTTTTGCTTCCTCTAAGAAAGTAACACATCAAATTCTTTATAATCTTTATAAAGTGCAAATGTCATGAGATTTTCTGACTATCATAATGTATTTTCTTTATTCACAAAAGCTAATCTCAGAATAATCTCCACAAATGGAGTTATGTTTTTTTCCCTTACATTTTCATTACAATGGAGACATTGCAAATAGTTTGAAAGATAATACATTTGAATTTTTGTGATGTTCATTAATTTCTAATGTAGTTAACAAAAAAAGTGTTATCCATTTACTAATAAGACTCTGATGCTATTGTCACTAAATGGGATTCAAAGGAAAACCCGAAACATACTAAATAGATTTCTGATACGGCTGGCTCCCACTCCAACAAACATCTCATCAAATTCAGACCCAGAAGCATAATAGAAGGGAACATCGGCTTCTCCTGCCACAGCCCTGGCAAGCAGAGTTTTGCCAGTACCAGGTGGACCTACCAACAGAACACCTAGAAAGATAAAAGGATGAAAAGAATATCAAGCTAAAGCACACAGACCGTATTATTGTTAATATTGGACCCAAGTTCTGTAATTTTTTAATAAGCAATTTTATTACTTAGAAACAAGTACAGGTAGAGTTTGCTTACTGACCCTTCGTTCAGCAACTGTTTGAAGTTACAACAGCACTGGAAAAGTTACTTCATGGCCCATTTATGACCCTCAGCTATGTGATTGCTATTTCACTAAGTGCACGTTGTCCTATGCCTGACCAAAGTTTTTTCCTTCCATTCCTCCTTGCAGAGATAAAAAAAGAAAGAGGTTTCATGAGAGTAAACTGTTTGTTTTCCTACACATCAAAAGCAGTGTAATCATGCGGTAGCCTGATTGCAAACAGCTTACAGTGCTCTCTTGAAATCTCTTTCTCTCCAGTCTCTGCTGGGGGAGGAGGGGACAAAAGATTTCTGTAGGCAATCTCATGTTTGCCTAACCCTTTCACCACCACCCCCAAAGATTTAAAACCAACTTAATAATTCAGAATGAAAATAAATTATTTGAATGTAATCAAAGATTATGTTAAATTGCATCTGATTTATGTTAAATTGGATCTCGTTTACAAAAATCATACAAGAGTAGACTAGACCACGGGTCGGCAACCTGTGGCTCTTTAAGCCATCTCCTGTGGCTCTCAGTCCTCCTCCGTGTCGGGCCTCGGCAGCCCGACACACGAGGGGGGCCCCTCCACCCCCCCGGCACACCCGGCTTCCCTCCCATCGACCCCACCTGGTTCCTGCATGGTCCGGAGAGTCCAGAGGCCCGCAACGCTCCCCTCGTCGCCTCCGGACGCGCCGCGGCTGCTTCCAGTGCCCGGCAGCGCGTCACCACGCGGCTCCCCGGCGTGGAAGGCTCCGAGACCCAAGCCCTCTCTTCTGGCGCTTCCGGACGCGCCGCAGCTGCAGCCCTCGCCTGGCGACGCGACTACGCGCGGCTCTCCGGCTCGGCCGGCTCCGGGGCCCGCGTCGCCTCTTCTGGTGCTCCCTGACGCGCCGCGGCTGCCGGCCTCGCCCTGCGGCGCGTCTGCGCGCGGCTCTCCGACTCGGGCGGCTCCGGGACCTGCGCCGCGGCTTCTGCTCCCTCGGAATGCGCCGCGGCTGCTGTGCTCGGTCGGCGGCAAGTGTGAGCAACGGACCCCGGCCTGCAGCCTGCCCGGTGGGGGCCTGAGCCGGCTCAACGTCTCTGCGGCCTGGGAGGACTCCGACGCCATGCCTGCGCGGGACTGTGTGGCAACGCCGATAGGGGATGGGTCCCTCCTCCCTATGGTGTCCGGGTGGCTGGGTGACAGGGGGCTTCGGGGGTGGGTGCAGCAGGGAGTGGGTGAGGGAAAAGGGCACGGTGGTGGCGACACGTTGGGGGGGCCTTACCTGCCTGAGCGACGGGCGAAAGGCCTTGTAGGGGAGGGGTGGAGAAGTTATAGGGAATGGGAGGGCGGAGGCATGTTTGGGTGGAGTTTGGGTGGGGTTTTTGGATGTGTATATAGCAGCGTTGGGTGCGGATAGCAGCCAACGCTGGCTTTGGTTCTCGTTGCGGCTATTGCTCTGAAGAATAAAGTGCTTCTAGACTGCAGCAGAAGTCTCTCGTTCCTGTGTTCGGCACCTACCCTGCTTGTTGCAGGACGAGTTTTGACACTCCGCCATGTGCAGTTCCGGGAAAAAAAGTGGGACTAAAAAAGTTCAATCAATCAATTCAAACTGCTCACAAAAAAAAACACCACACTTCCGAAGTTTGAATTGATTGAACTTCTTTGGTTTGTGGGACTGCCCACAAGCCTCTTTGCTTCTTCGGACTGCTCGTGGCGGTAGCAGAGGAAGCAAAGGAAGAGACGGGAGGACAGGAAAGGTAAGTGGCCCCTTTTTCTACCTGCTGCGCGGGTGGGGGTGGCCAGTATTGGGGTGCCCCAGGCCTGCCTCTTCCCTGCCCAGCAGGTCTCCCCTTGTCCTGCTAACCGGGGGGGCCACTGGGGGTCTCAGAAGCTTCCCCAGGCAGCTGAGAGAAGGGGGAGGCGCAGGCTGGCTGGCCCGAACGAAAAGGAGCCGAAGGCAGCAGCTCTGCAAGCCTCCACCACTCCCTTCGTTCGGGCCAGGCAGCTGAGAGAATGGGGCGGTGGAGGCAGGCAGATCCCCATACGGGGGTGAGGACGCCTCCAGGTCCCTGCACAAACGGCGACGGGGCAGGCAGTACTTGGCAAGCGGGTGTGGGCAATGCTGCCGGCAGCAGGAGGTGCGAGCTGTGAAGAAAAACTCTTTGCACTCCGATTCTTCCCAGAGAGGGACTTTCATTATTTCAGAGATGTTTTTATTTGGGAATTAAATTTCACATACATTCGGCAATGTTCACGCCAAAGAAGGACATGTGTGCGCAGTACCATAATCGAAGCCACGTGAGGAGTCGAGCTTAGCAAAAGCACCTCCGATGCCTTTTCCTCCACCCAAGAAGCAAAATAAAGGGCACCCAGGTTGCGCGCTTACGCTCAGTTGTATGTTTGGAACCCACACGCTCCATTTGTAGTTGTGGTGTCCCCAAGCGGGCTCTTTATTGCTCGGCCCACCACCCTTTCCTTCCCCCCCACTACTACCCTTCCTTCCCTGCGCTTGGTTGACCTTGGAGCCACTGCTGGGCAATGCCGTTTGTGCGCTACCGGTGGTGATCCTGACAAACCGCTCTGCCTGGCCGGAGGAAAGCGGAGGGGGCTATCCCCGGGAGGCACCATGTGGCAACAGGTGCCGGGCGGCTGCTCTGCTGTGGAGCAGTGCCTCAAAGCCATGCGTGGGTGGGAGTTGGAAGTTCGGCGGGGAACAAAGGGAGCGCTGTGGAAAAGGGAGCCGGGCGGGCTGGGCACGTGCCGAAGCAATGGCCGGAAAGATAGCAGTGAAAAAGGGGCTGAGGAAGGGGCAGCAGGTTTGCGCTGTTCCTGAGCTGACCAAGTCTGGAGGGCAATTCACGAGGCGTCTGGGAGCTGATGGGTGTTACCTGGTGGAGAGGCAGGGGCGGCAGGAGTTTGCAGGGGAGGGAGGGGAGGCAGGCGAGTGCCAGAACGCCAGGGAGATTACCACCTTGGTTGCCCCATTTGCTGGGCGGTGGAAGGGTGTGAAAGAGCAAGTGGTTGCGCGCGTGAACTCGCAGAGGATGCTAAGCCGGAGGCAACTCTTGGATTAAGCTGCAAAAAGCTGGACTGGTGGGGGGGGCAGGGCCAGTGCATGTCTCGCCTTAGGCTCCACTCTTCAATGAAGCCTGTTGTTCTGCGCATTTTGTGGCTCGCACTTTTTTCTTTTGTGAGGAAACCGGTTCCGGGTGGCTCTTTCACCATTTCAGGTTGCCGACCCCTGCACTAGACTGTAATAGTAAGGAGAGGTTCATACTTACAATAAGAAAAGATTCACACTTACCTTTAGGGAGTTTGCCTCCTAGTATGGTAAATTTCTGGGGATTTTTCAGAAATTCTACAATTTCCTGCAACTCTTGCTTAGCTTCATCTACCTGAATGCAATTGGAAAATATTATTTAAGACTATCATAGTTTTGTACTAATATGCTTCTGACATGTTAATTATATAATTGTCTTACATAAAGTTACTTTTAAAGATATTACTTTTAATGAAACTGTTAAATGGGATTTGACTTTATTATACCATTTGACACATTAAGTATGACCTTTCTGTATTATCCAAGGCAGTTTGTTTCTTGGCAAAATAAGAACAGAATAGCTTATTTTAAGAAACACAAATTCCCATTGGATACTATCAGCACAGTGTATTGATCTGTGGTCCATGAGAGCAAATTTGGTACAAATATTTACTAACATTAAAAATATTGTGAAAAACAGTTACTCATGTGCATTTGGTTAAAAAGGGAAATGGAATTAATTGCTATATAACTTTTTGGAACACATTGCTGAAACAAACACAAATCAAACCCTGTGAGTTTATATTAAGTAATGCTTAAATAATGTAAAAAGTGAAAAATAGCAACTTGCTCTCTAGCTCTAGTTAAACAGTAGATTCCACGACAAAAGAAAGTAACTAGAATACATCTGGGCAACATTATGGTATGCCAATTTGAAGCAATTCTTCGACAAACATATTCTGCCAGATGCTTAGTAGCACAGGAGAGAGAATATACAGACAAGTATTATAGTAAAACAAAAATCTGAGGTCACAACTCTGACAGCTCAACTATCAAAACATTCATCTTAACTACAGCAAAATTGGGCCATTCTTCTATTTCAGATCTGTTACTTATACCTTTTAAATAAAAGTATCAGGTTTTATTCATCCACAATATAATTCGTTCACTTCACTTTTCTTGTCCCAGTGACATTTTTATGCAAATTGACTCCTGCCCTTTTAGATTTATCAAGTAATTTATGTTTTATTTGATTGCTTCAATTCTATCACATAATTGGAAGACATCCAACATTTGAACCTACCCCTTTCACATGTTCAAAGGTGATATTTTTCATCTGAATAGGATCCACTGCTGCATCAAGCCCAGAACTTGCTCGAAAACGTACTGCAAAAGAATTTAATCAAATAATTTTTTTCAATCCCTTTATTTTTGTACAATATGTTGTTATTGCTGTTATTTTTTCTTGCATTGATGTTTTAAAGCTACTTAGATACCGAGAGATAGGTGGCCATTTAAATCACAATCTAAATAAATATGATGAAAATAAGAAATTTTCATCTGTAACAATGTCCTTTTATGATTTGGGCAGCTATATAAATTTATTTAATAAATAATAATAAAATACCATAATAATGCAGAACTATGTGATATTCATAATTATACTTTCCCTTCACTCTTACAAAGGATATCCAAATACATTCAGCTTTAATAATGCTTCAGTCTCAGTATTTACACAAACCATTAGCAGCTGTTTACTCAATTAGAAGTTTTTCCACTTGTATCAAATGTTGGAGTCATATCATCCAGTATCTCATTCTTACACTAAGAACATCTTTAAATTTTCTATAATTAAAATACTGATCAAAGGCTTCCCAAAGATTCAAGAAGACACAAAATATGTCATTAAACTTATGATTCTGATATTGTTCAATATGTAAGTACTGAAATGGTTGATACTACAATAAATAGGCACTGGAAAACAAAGGAGGTATTACTATCAAGCCTGCTAGGATTATTTATCTGATTTGAAGAATATGCAAGTTGTGCTCTATGTAAGTTATTAAAAAATACATCAAACAGATGAATATAAAAAAAGACACAGATATAAAAGTAATCTCTTTATCTTAGTCTTCATTATATTTTGGGGAACTCTTTCCTCTACTTAAATATACACTTTTAACAATCAGACACTGAATAACTTGAGTTTTAAATTTAAGTCTAGCATAGCATAATAAAATAATAAATAATAATGAATTAAAAATTTATTAGAATGAAAAGTTAACAAACCAGCATCAGAAAAAGAGCCTTTAGGTAAGAACTGGCTTTTTAACACAGTATAAATACCAAACAACACGGCTAGAAAAACAAATAATCGGGTTCGTCTTAAGGAATCTGAAAGAAAAAAAGAATATTTGTTTAGTTAATTATGATGCACATATTAACTAAATTAATCTGTGCAGTTGACAAAAACTGAAATAAGAACAACATAAAATATCACAAACAACACCTAAATTAAAATAAGAAGTCTAGACTCCTTATAGGTTTTCTGACAACACAAAAACCAAACACAAAAACCAAACATACGTATTAGATTTTCAGCATCTGAGTGAAAAGCCAGATCTTCAAGGCTTCCAGAACATTCCCAGAATCAAGACCATCTGAAACTTAGGACAGAGTCTTCCAATCAGCTGGCATTGTGACAGAGAAGTCACGCCTCCTGGGTCCTTTAAAGTGACATAGTTTCACAGCTTCCAATGCTTTTCAAAGGAAGCCTCCCTCCCATACATTACATTGTAATAATTCAACTGGATAATAGGCCATCAGTGACTACAGGAAGTATCTCTCAGTCTAGGAATAGGATAACTGGTGCACAAGATGGTATAGTGCAAAGTGCCAGCTGCCATCTGCTCTTCAAACAGGAACCATGAGTAGACTAACCCACAAATTGCACAACTCAGTCTGGGAAATGGTAACCTCTCTAGGTTAACAATGCTTTTCCCCCAACCAGACTCTCAAAGCTTCCAGGCATCGGGAAAGAAACAATGACTTGGATGGCCTGAAACAAAGATGTATCATCAATACACTATTGATACTTAGGCTTGTATCAAGAGATGGCCTCACCAGCAACTTCATAGATGTCTATTGGGAATGGGGAATGAAACTCTGCAAAATGCACAAAGCAGAGGCTTATAGTTACGTTTCTCCCCATTTGGTAACACCAGCTGGAACTGGCCTCAAAGGAAGAAGAAAACTATTACAAACAAACCAACTGATCATCTTGTGTTTGATGAACACATTGAGGGGAAATGTACTTACCTATTACTAGACAAAACAGGCATAAAGGAATTCATTTTACTGCATATTTAAAATACGTTCTCCCAATATTAAAAGGAAAGGAAATTTATAAATGATTACAAAATCTGCTTTAAAAAACAGATTAACTGACCAATTGTACGCTGTGCAAGTGCCTGTGATTTCAAAAAACCCTCTGCAAACCCAGTTTTAAAAGCATCTTGATGAGCTTCAGGTATGTTTTTTCTTTTCATCAGTTTGTCTAAACTTTCAATCTCAGATACTTTCTCTCTCAGTAAAAGACCCTAAGAACAAAACAGGAAAACATTATTTTTTTAAATTACCAAATCTCACGTTAAAACAAATTTCTCCGGAAGTATTTATAGTTATTGTTATTTCTGTCATATGCAATTTCAAGGCATTAGTTAAAACATTTGTTTTTTAAAAAGTTTACACAGCATCTAGGACAACTCGCCCTGATCAACTCAACACAGGACAACTGGGTGTAGGAACGATTCAACATGGGATAATTCAAGAGAGGGACAAGTGAATTGCAATGGGCGATATCTTGCTTTAGGACTGAATCTTCTCAAGATAGAAGTTCTTGAGGCTGGGGTAAGCTGTAATTCTCTTGAGTTATCTCGTGTTGAATTGTCCCATAGTTGTTAGACATGGTGAGTCTACCATGACGAAATGGCCATGGCAGGTCACCTGTGGTGAGATGGTCAGGAATAGTTGTCCCATTCCACTTACGTAGGTTAATTTTAGAAAAGGGGAAAAAAAAGGATTATACACTGAATATTAACAAAGTGATGTTTTTTTATAAAAGTACAGTTGTAAACCCAAGAAATATTGAACTTTTAAGTTAATGCGTCTTCCCCAAATAAACACTTTTTAACTCTTTACATGAAGAGGTCTTAAAATTACCAATCAAGGAAACTTGCTTAGCATATAAAATTAATAAACTAATAATAATCATACAACTAATCAAAGAATGGACTGGTAATGCAGCTTTCATGAACACTCTATCACCTATTCCACCTCATACCATGTCTTCGGGAATCCTTCAAAATTTTAAATGATTTTAAATAGACAAATCTTCAAAAATCTCAATAAACTCTCCCAAGAGTTGCAGAGAACTACCAATATTTTATAAGGTTTTAAAATTGTGGCAATCTTGTAATAATTTTGTCTTAAAAATACTTTTAAAATTATATATTAAGATGCAAAGATTACTAACTTTTGAATTAAAGTCCTATATTAATTATGAAGTCTTATTATTTAGTTTTGCTTTCCATAACCTGATACCCTTGACTAAGCTATTATGGTAGTAGAAGCCTAATATAGCTAGCAAACATCAATTAGGTGAAGTCTAATCCAAGTATTTCACAGGAATTATTGTGCTTATTCGCTTATTTATACATGTTCTTTAATCCTTCACTGCCTGTATTAATTATTTAAAAATATAATTAATCTTACCCTATTTGCACGCCTAACTTGATGCATATAGTCCTCAACACTTGGTAATGTTTCTATTTCCAAGGTACTTTATATCTGCTTGACATTTGACTACATTTGCTAACTTCAAATGTACTATGTGTATGGAGGACATTACATGGTAATTAGTCACTGGAGAAGGCATAGGTTCAGTTATCAACATAATGTGCACATTTTTGTAATTACCTTTACAAATGAGGGAGCTACATCTTCTGCTTCTGCTGAATGTTCTGATGTGGACTGTAGCCGTCTTGCTCTTGATTTCAGAGTCTTAAAACCTCGAGACTGAATGAGAACTTAATACAGAAAGAGAGATATTATTCTTTACAAACTTGTCAGAGAAAACAGTAAGATGTATTCAATATCTTATCTGGCATTTTGCTTAGATACTGATCCTGAATTGATATTGTAATATATAGAACTATATAATCAGAATGGCAGGGACCTAACAGAGGCAGAAGAGATTAAGAAGAGGTGGCAAAATTACACAGAAGAACTATACAAGAATGAGCTTAATGTCCCTGATAATCACAATGAGGTGGTCACTGACCTCGAGCCAGACATCCTAGAATGTGAAGTGGGCCTTAGAAAAGCTGAGCAACAACAAAGCTAGTGGAGGTGACAGTATTCCAGCTGAGCTATTCAAAATCTTAAAAGACGATGCAGTAAAAGTGCTACACTCAATTTGCCAGCAAATTTGGAAAACTCAACAATGGCCACAGGATTGGAAAAGATCAGTTTACATTCCAATTCCAAAGAAAGGCAGTGCCAAAGAATGTTCAAACTATCGCACCATTGCACTCATTTCTCATGCTAGTAAAGTTATGCTTAAATTCTACAAGCTAGACTCCAGCTGTATGTGGATCGAGAACTACCAGAAGTACAGGCAGGATTTCGAAGAGGCAGAGGAACTAGAGATCAAATTGCTAACATACGCTGGATCATGGAGAAAGCTAGAGAGTTCCAGAAAAACATCTGCTTCATTGACTATGCTAAAGCCTTTGATTGTGTGGATCATAACAAACTGTGGCAAGTCCTTAAAGAGATGCGCATACCAGACCATCTTATTTGTCTCTTGAGAAACCTATATGCGGGCCAAGAAGCAACAGTGAGAACTGGACATGGAACCATTGATTGGTTCAAAATTGGAAAGGAGTCCGGCAAGGCTGTATACTGTCGCCTTGCCTATTTAACTTATATGCAGAGCACATCACGAGAAAGGCAGGGCTAGATGAATCAAAAGTTGGAATTAAGATTGCCGGAAGAAACATCAACAACCTAAGATATGCAGATGATACCACTCTAATGGCAAAAAGTGAAGAGGAACTAAAGAGCCTCTTGTTGCGAGTGAAGAAGGAGAGTGCAAAACTTGGTTTGAAACTAAACATTAAGAAAACCAAGATCATGGCATCCGGCCCTCTCAATTCCTGGCAAATAGATGGGGAAGAAATGGAGGTAGTGACAGACTGCAAGGCGATCAAACCGGTCAGTCCTAGAGGAGATCAACCCTGACTGCTCTTTAGAAGGCCAGATCCTGAAGCTAAAACTCAAATACTTTGGCCACCTAATGAGAAGGAAGGACTCACTGGAGAAGAGCCTAATGCTGGGAAAGATTGAGGGCAATAGAAGAAAGGGACGACAGAGAATGAGGTGGCTGGGTGGAGTCACTGAAGCAGTAGGTGTGAGCTTAAATGGACTCCAGAAGATGGTAGAGGACAGGAAGGCCTGGAGGAACATTGTCCATAGGGTTGCGATGGGTCGGACACGACTTCGCAACTAACAACAACAGCAACAATCATTTTTCAGTGTGTAATCCTATGTGCAAAGTTTCAAATTTTCAATACCAGAATAGCTAGCCAAGCTCCACTGTAGCAGTGTGAATTGCCATATTTGAGAACTTGTTTTTTTTTGTAGAAATATACATATCTAGGTTAAAGGAATTTTTTTCTGAGGGATCTCATAGTTGAATGCAAGGATATGAGCAAGGAGGCAAGGAAAAGAAAACAAATGGAAACAACCTGCCAACCATCATGTAAGCATGTTAGAGATAAGATGCATAAGAAGAAGAAAGTTTTAACTTTGTGTGTGTGTGTGTGCGCGCGCGCGAGTGCGTTTTCAACTGCTGCAGGAGATGCCTGTGAAATAAGTAACCAATTCAGATCAGAACTGAGACAGTGAGCCTAGATCAGGGGTACGCAACCTCGGCTCTTTTATGACTCATGGACTTCAACTCCCAGAATTCCTGAGTCAGCCTACCCCTGGCCTAGATGATATACAGCTGACAAGATCTGCTGTGTCTTCATCAATTCCTACCCTTACAACCAGTAAGGAAGCCAAATAGCATTTGCAAAGCAGAAAAGGGCTGATAGTTTGTGATTCTAACTGAAGTAATCAAAATCTCACAAGAGAACTGCAAACTTCTTTTTAGAGTGAAATTATAAGGAATAAAAGATACTCAGTGTTGTGCCCATAGTGTTCAATGCCCAGTGTTGTGCCCATAGAGTTTATTCTGACTGCTTTGAAAAGTCTATAGAAATGTACACTACACAGAATAGATTACAACAGATTGGTAATAATTAAAACCTAATCTATTTAAACAAGTTATTTCAGAATAGCTCTCTGAAACATTTGCTTATTTTATATAGTTTATTACTGAGTAGGAATATAGTATAATATAATAATAATATATTCTTGCACTTATTTTCATACTTTATAAACATTACAATTCAAATTATATTCAGTAACTCCCAGTAAATCCAGACTTGCCTACAAACAGAGGGTATACATCCCAATTCTTGGCCTTAAATACAGTTTACACAGTAACTGAGACATCAGAAATGGTTCAAAGATACCTTAAATGAGTCTTATTGAATAATGTAGTAATTCTAAAGAAATTTTTCCTAACAAATCAGAGGTACTTTAAAATGTTAACAATACCTTCAAGGCTGAAGTGTTACCTTCTATATCATTGATAGAATGTTTACGATTATTCCAAATTATTGAATTGCATATAACACCAGCATCATCTTATTGGAATACCTGGGACTTATAATTCAGTAATTTCTACAGGGCTGTAATTCCCTGCTTAATAATATTCTATATACAGACAGTCCTCAACTTACAACCACAATTGAGCTCAAATTTTCTGTTGCTAAGGAAGTCACTTGTTAAGTCAATGTTGCTCCATTTTACGACCTTTCTTGCCACATTTGTTAAGTGAATCATGCAATTGTTCAGTGACATGGTTGGTAAGTGAATCTGGATTCCCCCATTAACTTTGCTTGTCAAAAGGTTGTAAAAGTTGATCACACTGCAACTGTCATGTCAGTTGCCAAGCCTCTGAATTTTGATCACGTGACCACGGGGATGCGGCAACATTTGTAAGTGTGAAAAAAGATAAATCATTTTTTCAGTACTGTTAAAACTTTGAACACTCACTAAACAAGCTACTGTAAGACAAGGACTGTATGTACTGTCATATACTATGACCTAGCTCTCCTTCTACCAAGTGAAGTACAGGGGATTATTCTTCTTTGAAAAAGCTTTTAGGGAACTCCTTTATACAGAGGAAGATATATTCTACTCATGCAAACTCCAAGCCATATTTCTTTTACTTTGGGAAAAAAAATATTTTTACTTCCTACCTGGCCAGTGTTGAAGATTGGAACATATACTCCGGTGAGGATTAGGATGCTGTCTGTAGAGGTAAGAGGAACGTAAAACTCTAAAGGTGTCTGCAAAACCTAGGAAAGAATAAAAAGTTATTTAGCATTTATTTAGGTCTTACAGGAATAAGATCTTGTGCATTTAAAAAAATTAAATTATACACATACATACATCCCAGATACATGAGGTTTGATATGATACTGTTCGGTAAATTAGACAATATGCTAATGCAGTCCCTTAAGTAAACCAAGCAATTTTGCAATGATGATGTACAGAATACAAAATCAAAGTTCACTTTGAATATTTCATGCTTAGTTAAAATTGTGGTATGATAGCTGGAAGAGAACAAAGAATAAGACATCTGTGCATGAAAAAGCAGATTATTACTTTCATCTCACAACTCAGGAAAGTGAACAAGGCTAAACATGATACATACTATGTATTCCTTGTTTGGAATTTGGATTAATAGATAGAAGCCTTCTTAAGGACTAACTTCTACTATAAGAAGGACCAAAGATCAGAGAAAATATGGAGAAAATTAACTATATAGATCAATGAATCTGACTTTTAAGTAACCATGCAACCACAAAAAGCAAAAAATCTTTAAACCAATTATTAATAGTAGGTGCAAATTTAGTTTTGAATATAGAATCCCAAATGCTATTTACTTATGTTAGCAACTGGTAATATAGCAAAGGTCTATGCACCATTATGAACCCATGTCATCATATAAATAACTGCTTACATGCAATCCATATAGATAACTGCCTATATACAATCCATATAGATTGTGCACTTAGCAAACCCTAAACATGAAAAATGGAGTGAATATAGATTTTAAGTATAACTGGGCTAGGCATCTCGAGTAACTTATACATGCAAATTCCAACAATAATCTTGCAAATACAAGAATTATACTGAGATAACGGCAGTACGCACGATAAAGGTTTAACAATTTCCAGTTGTAAAAACATTCCATCTTTAGTGAATAATTATGATTTTTATCTGAAGGTAAAGCTTCTATCATAACAAAGCAGTCTTCACTTCTTTGAATTATACTCCATCTTTCATTCAGTAACTGAAAGTAGTGTACTATACTTCATCCTTTCATTTTACACAAGACTCCTGTGAGGTAGATTGGGCTGAGGAAGAGTGGTTAAGAGAGAACTATAACATATAATCTCCCCAATGTCAGTCAAAACTTTACTCATATCAGACTCATTGTACATGGTAGGATGGAATAAGCAATTAAATGATAAATTATTTATTTAGACTGTTAACATTTCAATCCTATCTTTTCTCTAGGAATTCATGAAGATATATTTCATCCTAACAATCCTGTCAACTCGATTGGGATAAAAAAAGGTAATAAGGCCAAAGTAATCCAGTGTTTCAGTGTACAGGACTCTTTGACACTAGACAATATTGTAATTAGAAAGAACATCATAAGGTGAACTAGTAAGGATTGCTCTGAAGAAACATACATTTATAAACACATACACACACACACACAATCTCTCTTTTTCTCTCTCCCTCGCATGTGTGTATATTAGTGTAGCAGTTTTGAAGAAGATACACAAATACGGTCTATTTAATCTCTGGAAAAGGCATATACTATCTTAAGATCCATGTTGAAGTCAGAAAACTAATTCTATAAACAAACACAAGGGATATTTCAGACCCAAGAGAAAAGCAGGGAAAATAATTTTTATTTATTTATTTTAATCCCATTTATATCCCGCCCTTCTCCGAAGACTCAGGGCGGCTTACAATCTTAAAGCACAAATCAATGTGCTTAGCAATAGCCTTCATTCTATGTATATGCCTGCTTATTAGGGCTTTCGGGGGGCCCCAAGCGGCATTATTACAAAGTCAGCTTATTGCCCCCCAACACAATCTGGGTCCTCATTTTACCTACCTCAGAAGGATGGAAGGCTTAGTCAACCTTGAGCCTGGTGGGATGCGAACCTGCACTAATTGCAGGCAGCTGGTGTTACTTAAGGAGGCATTAGCCCACTGCTCCACCAAGGCTCTTATAATAATATTAATATAGCACTAGAAGTAAGGTGGATTAAGGGGCTAAGGTCAGACAAAATTTTGCCTGTAAGAAAGAGACTGGCCAAGCCAAGGTCAAACTGGGACTTAGTCCAGAATCTCTATGTGAGCACAATAAGGTGAAGTTGAACCCCTCCTTGAATGCTGTGGAAACTTATCTAGTTGCAAATTATCAGTCTAAGAAAATTTCTATGCATATGTTTGAACAATAAAATAGCTAATTGAACTCTTCATGTGTGGTTCTGGTTATTTGGGCCCGATACTATTTATTTAAAATGATGATTTTCTGTATTAATTCTGTATTTGCAAATTATAGTTACGGTAACTATGTTTGGTACCATGACCAATGTCATCAAGATTAATACCAGTATAATCAAACTATATAAGGTAAACAAGTAGTGTTGAATAAGTTAATCCTAGATGAAAAATGGCAAATGCCAGAAATGAAACTGGTAAGAAGTCTGCATTTTGAACTGCTTTACAATGAAATAGCAATAGAATTAAAGCACCTTACAGAAACATTACTTATGGGTGATACAATTTAGTTACTTTTTGGTCCAAATATGTTAAAATATCATCCCAAAACATACCATATTTATTTTCAAAAAAAGACTGTGCCGATACATATGACGTTTGCCAATGTGAGGGTATTTTATTTTCTTCACCAAAACCAGGAATCAGCTTGTTCACTATTTCATCAAGTTGGCTAATTTTCAAATCACTCAATCCTAAGTCTCGTAGATTAAGTAATGGCTGAAAAAATAATAATAAAGGATTCAAGTTATAATTAAAAATTGGATTACTTCAAAAATAACATTTAACTTTTAAACAACCATGATTCTTATGTACTTAAGTACCAGATTTATAAAAAGCTGTTTTTGCTTATTCTCTCTGAAACATGTTTATTTACAACAGCAGTAAATTATTAGAATATTTAAACATGGGATGTGTATAAGTTAAATAACAGCTGCTCTTTAATAGTCATGTTACTTGTTATCTCCTTCAGAATATGCTACCAAATTAATCAACACTTAATCTCAAAAATATATATTAATTTCTTTGGGAATTCATATTGAAATCCTATGGGCACATATTTAAAGCTAGGCAGTCCTATCAATGTAATAGAATTTTTTCTCAGAAGTGCATAATTCCAACCCAAGTCTCTATAACATTTTCATTTTATAAAAAAATCAAGTACACTTACTGATATTTTTCTATTACTCCTTTATCAGAAGTGAACAGCAAGCAAAAGTTATGAATTATGGAGAAAAAGCATAGATGTATATGGGGAAAACAAAAGAATGTACATAAAAACGTTTAAAGAAAAAGGTATTTGTTAGGATATATCTATATACGTGTATGCATGCATGTCTCTCTATATTTTTTCTATTTTCCCCAAATTCTCTTATATTATATAAGTATAAATTATATGAAAGATATTCATAAATAAATTACATTCAGGGATTCTTACTTCAGGGTTCAACACATCATGTTCAGGTGGTGCTTCTTTCTGTACAGACTGGGTGGATGTTGGGATGAAAGACTGTGTTTTGGGTGAATGAAATGCATTTATGAGGTGGCTCAAAGAAACTGTAACCTGGTAAAAATACAAGGTATATTAAGTCACATATTATATAATTTGGTTTTTCTTAAATAACTGTAACCCTAAGCTTCCAGGAATAATGTAGTCTATTTTTGCATTAACAAGGTAAACAGCTATTGCTGTATATTTCAAAACACATTTTAATCATTATCACAGAAATTTTTAGTAACAGAAAGATTGAAATTATAAAAAACTAGTTTAATCAATTCACTACTGCAGGATATATTGTATAAAAAATTCCTCTCATTTAGCAAAATAATTATTTTCTCTGAACTGTTAATAATTTGATTTTGTGAAATACATTATTTTTGTAAATGCTCCCAATTAAATTAGAAAACTGAAATTGGGAACATGTATAGCATTAGTAGATGCTATACAGAAAATAATAATGTACTTATTTATCATGTTTGCAAAACTATCTGAAAACAAACATCATGTATTGTTGGTATCTTATCCAATATGACAACATAACTGATATAGATAACACCTACTGACATCAAATATTTCCAAATTAATATCTTCCCGATTGTTTTTAGGTTTGTGAAAAGTTTTTATTATGATAAGATTTTTGAAACAAAAATTTACTGAAAATGTTTACAATCTACGTATGAGCTTTGAAAATGACATTTAGGTCAAAATGATCCATCATGCAGATTATGTGCTGTCCAGTTTGTATTTCACCTATAGTAACTACCAATCTATTAATGCACAATGTTACTCTTAGAAGATAAATAGTTGAATAATGTAAACACAAATGAAGAATATTGTTTCTATTGGATATTGTTACATAATATCCAGCCAGGGTTCAAACCCATTTTTGGGATAGAAACAGATTAGCTGCACTTGATCTCAGGCAAGATTGGGATGGTCCCAGTGTATCCATCCTTGACTTCTCAGGTCTTAAGTACCAGTTACCCTGGTATCCTTCTGGGCCAGCTATATAGTTTGGAGCTGGACAGTGCAGTCTTGTGCTGATTTGGCTCCTTTCTCCAAGGCCAGTCTCAGTTGGTATAGATAGGGAATGAGAAGTCCAGTCCATGGCTGTTCCTTTGTGGTGTGCCACAGGTTTGTTTTGTCTCTCCTTTTTAATATCTATGAAGCCACTGAGTGAGATTATCTGCCTACCATGGAGTACCACCAGTATGCTGATGATATTCAACTTTACCTCTCCATCCCTAGTGGCCCATGTGTTGCTCTCACTGCCCTCTTGCTGAGGCTGTGAGGCCTGGGTGAGGAGACAACAGACTTTGTCTGAAGCCTGGTAAGATGGAGAGGCTTTTGGTGTGTGGAGCTTCAGGATCGGGAATTTTAACACCTTTACTTTGGGACGGAAGTGGGACTGCTCCAGATAGACCCAACATGGAACTTGGGATTCTCCTGGAATAGCTACTGACAGGTGGCCCAGACAGCTTTGCCTAACTATGTATAGTTCACCAATTGTACCCTTTCCTGGATCAGAAGTCCCTGCATTCAGTCACTCAAACTCTGGTCATCTCATGGCTGAACTATTTCAACATACTGTACATGGGGCTACTCTTAAGTATTTGGAAGCTACAGCTGGTGCAGAAAGCATTTGTGTGAAAACTTTTTGGGGTCTGTAGGGTGGGCCATGTTATACTGATGTTCTGCAAGCTGGACTGGTTGCCAATTTGCTTCTGGATTCAATTCAAGGTGTTGATTAAAACTTTAAAGGCCATCATTGCACAGGACCAAGTTATCTGAGGAACCATCTCACCCTGATGGGATTGCCAATTCCACCTCTGCTGGCAGAAGAGGCATGCCATGGATTCCATCAATCAAGGAATTCCAGCTGGCAGTTCCAGGAAAAGAACCTTTTCTGCCATAGATCCTGTGGTTTACCACCAATATGAGATTTGCACTCAACTCTTTGGCCTTCTGAAAGAGCCTGAAGACCTGCTCTGTCACCTGACCTGGGGCCTAATGGGGGCATGTTATTCTGGAGGTGGTTAATAGATAAAATGCCATCTCCTCTCTCCATGCATCTTGCTGCCTTCTTTCCCATCTTGCTCATTTTAAACCAATTTAAGTTTTATTACTTGTTTTAAAATTTTTATCTTGTTCTTAATTGTAAAATGACATGGGCAGTATATAAGTATACTAAATAAATAAACAACAGAGGTTAAGGGACTTTCTGTAATTTTTTGTAATTTCCATTAAAATCATCTCATTTTCTTATCAACTGAAATTAAAGGTAACATGCAACTTGTCCTAGATTTTGGCAGTTTATTTTTATTTGTATCTCACCTTTTTTTTACTAAATAATTCAAGGTGGCAAACATATCCAACACATCTTCCTCCTATTGTCCCTACAACAAACCTATGAGGCAGATTAGACTGAGAGTGACTTTTGACCTTAACCACCAGACCAAAGTGGCTCTGTTGTTTGTAATCAAAATAATAAAATACACTTAAGACTGGAAGATCAATCTTTTGTTGTAACATAGGACCTGGATCCAAGGCCACAACTTTGAAAGATTGATTCAATTATCTTAAGTTTGTATCCTTTTAACTTCAGAATGCTTTGTTTCTATGCAAAGCAAACTATCAAGAATATCATAGGAAGCTCACTTCCTGGTATTCAGGATGCTGCTTATAAGCATTATGGGCTCAGAGCTCAAAGCATTGTTAGAGACCCCACATACCCACTCTGTGGTCTGTTTCTGTTGCTCCCTTTGGGAGGAGGTTTCAAAGTATTTCTAGTAGGACTACCCAATCTTTGTTCCTTACGCCATCTGTCTGGTAAACTTGCAAGATTTGTTTCTCTCGCCATGCACATGTATATATAACCTGAACTAGATGTTGTTTCTGTGTCATATATGTGGGTATATGTATAATTCTGTATTTATTTTGTCATATTTATGTAGTGTATTGGAGGTGGTGACCCTTTGAGAGCTGTATGTAACAAAATTGCATTTTAATGTATGCGGATTAGTGTACAAAGTAACAATAAAGTTATTCTTTTCTACTCTAACTAGATTGGTGTACTGGACTACAAATTATGAGTTGTAACCCAAATCAACTGGATACAAGATCAGGAAAGAATTAAAATGTTTAGTTACCATATTATTTTATAGGTTCTCTATTGAATTAGGCCCTTTCTATGAACCTAATCCTGGAGTTTACCAAAACTGCCTCCAGATCTCATTTGAACCTAAAATAAGATTTTGATTCCAGTAAAGGCTTAATACAATACTTGTAACATTTGGATAGTATGCTCAAAAACACAAGTGTTTGCTTTGGATATCTGAGATTAGCACAAAAAAGTTAAACAGCCTGTAACATTAAGGAACAGAACATCTATTCGTTCTTAATTCACAATCACCCCAATAAATTTGCAATCAGTAGGCTCAGAACAAAAATATGATGTCATAGTTTAAGGAACGGAAGTTATCTCCCCAAAGCAATAAACAGCCAAGTAAAGAGTATTTTAAAAAGAAATTAATTAAATAAAGGATAACTAAAGAAGGCGTCGCCCTTCAGTGTACCTTTAAATTTCAGGGAAGGGGCTACCGTCTGCATGCTTTCATCGGCTTCGACTAACTTCCGTGAAAGCAAAATCCAGCACATTTTTAGAGGCTTTCCTTCCTCTCCCGCAGACTGTCTAAATAACCTCTGCGTCCTGCCAGGGAAGCCTCACCTTCCCGTCCTCCCCCTTTCGGAGCCTCCCTTCCCAAATCATTCCTTCGGGACCTCATTTCCCTCCCCGCTCCTCCATCCCTGGATTTCTTAACTACGCAGAACAATAGCGGCTTCCAGCTGTTCTCGGGAGGGAATTGCACCTGGGGCTGCACCGTGGTAGAAAAAGAAAGCATCCTTCTCGCCACTCGAGCGGCCTGACACGTCGAGACCGAGGGCGCCTCTTTCTCTGCGGTTCCTCCCGCCTCGTTCTTCGCGGGGAAGAGGACTCGGTGGTTTGTCAACTCTTCCCGAAAATGGCCGCCTCTGACAGTTGGAACAGGCCGGGCTGAACCCCACCCGGCAGCTGACGGTTATCCAGACGAGTGCTTCCGGGTGACCTAATGACCCCGTTCGTCTCTTAGCAACCGAGCGATCCGGGTCGTCCTGTGCTCGAATTTGTAGACGGGGGCGGGGAGATCGTTCTGAGCGAGTCCCGCCGTCTCTTGTAAAGTGGTCGCGGTGGAGGAGAAACTAGTTTGGGATGACACTGAGCTCGTGTCCCGCGCGATGCGGCGAATTATAAGGAAGCGTTAGTGAAATAGGAGGCGCTCTCTGCGGAGGAGGCAAACGAGACAGAAGCGAGCTGTAGTTTGGACCAGGACGAAAAGTGATTAAGCCTCGCAGGATTTCCGTGGGTCTATGAAAGTCTGAATACCTGGATTAAATTATTGAACAGATGAAAGATGAAAGCTGGAAATAAATTTGGGGAGTAGTACGTAATCTCAGGAGGGGCTGTTATTTAATTCGTTTTTTAATTTTTGTATTGTTGTTTTACTGTTGTAAGCCGCCCTGAGTCCCTTGGGAGATAGGGCGGCATATAAGTCCCAAAAATAAATAAATAAATAAATAATGAAACAGCTCGGAAGATCACGCTTATTTTTCATATGCTTGTGTGTGTGGGGGGGGGAAGGCAAAGGGAAAAAAAATGAAACCCGAAACACACAGGCGCGTTTGCGTTAGTATTTTCTGGATCTAGAGCAGCGTCGCCGAGAGCGAAACTGAGCAGGCGCGAGGAAACGGGAAGTCTCGATGACGAATCCGCCCCTCCCCCTGCGTGAGTTGCTTTGGTGGCTAGTAAGGTTTTACGCCCTTTCGGTTGACGTGCAAGTAGCGGAAGGAGGGGTGGAGCTTCGCTTTGAATTGTCGCGGGGCGAAGCCGCTGTTCGGCTGCGCGCCTGGAAGCCCCGAGAAAAGCCAGGATTGTGGCGTTAGCGATCGTGATGGCGGAAACTTCTGCACCCCAAGATGATGTGAGAAGGGAGGAGGAGAGGGGCGCCTCGTGCGCGAAACGCATCACCGTATCCCAGCCCACCTCCATCGAGGATTTTACTATCGTTAAACCAATCAGCCGAGGTGCTTTCGGGAAGGTTTATCTGGGTCGCAAAGGCGGAAAACTCTATGCCGTTAAGGTGAGGCTCCCGTCTGTGGGGTAGCCCGGAGCCCCCGCTCTTCTAAGCAGTTCTCGCGGAATACAGTCAAAAATGGTAGCCCGAAAGTTCGCTTTAATTTGGGTCACAGGCTTCAGTGACAACTTAGACAAATGGCAATGGAACTGGCATGAGGGGACGATTTACAGTCGAGAAATATGCGCCTGGAATATGGATCCTTCGTTTTTCTGGCTTTGCTTCCCACACCAACTGCTGCCGATGTCTACTTAATTTGTACCGCACTGAGAATCTTAAAGAAGATAGGTGTGGGAGATAAGTGGCAGTAGATAAAGACTCAAATGTTGCTTCTGTTTTGAAAATTATGTCATCTTGTGCCCCTTTGTAGAAGCTTAATTCTTCCAATTTGCTTTCTAAAACATTGACTCTTAAGTATTTTGATCTTCTAGACCAGGGCTTTTCAACCGGTGGCACATGTACTACTGGTGGTACTTTGGCACTTGGTAGGTGGTACTGGGTGGTACACGACTGACCTAGAGAAGTGGTAGTGGGGCAGAGAGGGAGAGACAGCCAGAGCTACAGGTCTGTCGGGACTTAGCAGAACCCCAGGAACAGCGTCAGGCTCCAGCTGATTTGCGCTTTTGGAAGCTGGAGGTGCTCTGAAGAGAAAGGGGGGGAGAGGAGAGGATATAAAAGGAAGTTTTGGCAGGAAAGGGACAGTGAGGGGCTGCCCGTGCCCTGCCCTCTGGGCGCATGAAGAGGTGGTGAGCGCCCGACATCCTTGCTGACTACTGAGAAAGAAAAGAGACAGGAGAAGCACTTCCCTTTTCCCCAGGATGCCAGTGTGCGCACTCGCTGCATTCTCTGTGCACACCCAGGGGGGCAGAGATGGGGGGGCTCGCTGGCGCTAGGGCTGCCCCGTGGATGTAAGGCTGGGCACATTCCGGCTTTAATGGCTTCCACCAGTAGATCAGCGCCATGCCCGTTCACTGACCTAGCCTTGCAGCCACCAGGACTGCCCCTGCCTACGTGGGATAGTGACGGCCGACGGCAGCATGGAAGGAAGGAACTGGGAAAGTGACTGCCTTCTGAGCGCTTCTCAGATTTATTTATTGTTTAGTTGCCAGAGGCTCCAGGCAGGAGGCTTCCCATTTTGACCCCTCCCCCCATCGCCTCTACGTGGCTCTCACTCACCTCTCCCAGACCTGTGCACATGTTTGTGGGTGTGTGCATACTTTGCGGGGGGGGGGGGTGTCTCGTCTCTTTCAGCCCCACGCTGTGACATTGGGGAGGAAAAGAATAGGAGACATAAGAGAAACTGCGATGGGAGCTTCTTGCGGCCTTCCACGGGGCTGGGGGTGGGAGCTGAGCGTGGCAGGGCATGATGCGATCCATGACACATTGAGAAAAAGAAGTACTCCAGCTTTCATTAGTTTGCAGCCTGCCCTTACAAAGGTCTCTCTTGAGGACATGGAGCTACAAGGGGTGAGACCCACGTCCACGCGCACACACAAACATGTGCACAGGTCTGGGAGAGGTGAGCTGAGAGCCATGCAGAGGCAACGACGGGGGAGGGGTCAAAACGTGAAGCTTCTGCCCAGTGCTGCCTGCCTGTTGCCACTCTGCCTGGAGCCTTTGGCGTTTTTTTGTTTTGTTTTGTTTTTGTTTTTAAGGAAGGAAGGAGTCAGGGAGGGAGGAAAGAGAGGCAACTTGGTTGGAAATGCCCCAGTTCAAAGGAGAAAGCAATTTTGTGTTCTGTTTTTTCACAGACAGAACTTTGTTGCCAATCCAAGTTAACGTTGGTATTCTTGAATTGTGAGCTTTTAGGAAAGCATCCTCTCCTTGTATGTTGCTAACAGCCATTTCCAGTGGGGAAAACAGGACAAAGCAGAGTGGGGAAAAATATTTTACTTTGCTATAATTTTCAGTCTGAATTAGACCAAGGCAGGCTTCCTACAAGAGAGCCCTTTTAAGGATTATGTATTAATAGAAAAGCAACTAAGCTACCTCTGTTCCTAAACACTAAAGCTGTTGCACATAAAAAATGGAGGAGTTCAAATCAACTATCACAGCCACCATTTTGACAGTTTTGCGATACTGTTGTCTGTGGACGCCCCCACTAAACGGAAGCACAGGATAAACTGAGCCTGGTTTGTTCTCAGTCTTTTTAAGTGGCCACAAGCTACTAGCAAAAGTGGCATTTGATCACAAGGCAAGGAGGAATCGAGAAATGTTTCCCCTTGTGCATTTGAGCATCCAAGAAGGGACAGGAAAGGAGAAAGGGAAAGAGGAAAGAGAAAAACAAAAAGAGGAAGAGAGCAAGGAAGGAAAAAGAAGGAACGGGAGAGGGGGGGAAGGAAGGAAAATTATAATGAGAGGGAGGCAGGGTCAGAAGGAAGTCCTGTCATAGCATTTGGCCACGACCAGCCCTTCTACCCTTTTGCCATCCCCTTGTCCCCTCCTCCTGACTCTCCTGGTGGTCTCCCATCCTGCTAAGAATGCTTTTGTTATAAAGCTGGGCTCCTCGCTTGGAGTGGGATTGGGCCTCCTGACCCACACATTTTGCCCTTCCCACACAACATGAGCAACCTGGCCAAGGAGAGCAAGCAAGCAGCATCTGCCTTGAGGAGAAGGTAAGCACAGCCGGGGGGGGGGCCTTGGGGAAGTCTGGCCTGAACTGGGTGCTTGCCCTCCACTGCCCAGGGCTTTGGGCAGTCTGCACTGCGGGGGGGGGGTCCTCCCCGTGGCCGGAGAGCAAAGGAACTGCTACCGAAGAAATTTAAACTGGTACTTTTTCCCTTTTTTTTTACGGTTTTTAACGTTTTATTAGATTATGGAATAAAATACAAAAGCAAATAGTAGGGCACAGTGGGGAGGAAGAAGGGGAAAAGAAAAGGCATTGACTTCCAACTTCCTCTGTTGCAGTAGAACAGGGGTGTCAAACTCAATTTCATTGAGGGCCGCATCAGCATTGCAGTTGCCCTCAGGGGGCTGGGTGGGTGTGGCCAGGGTGGGCGTGGCCTACTGGGTGGGCGTGGCTAGACTGTATGCCCTACTGGGTGGGCGTGGCCAGCTCTACATCGTTCGCATCAAGGGTGCCTATGGGGGCCTGGGCAGGAGTGGAACAGATCTGAGGGTCTCTGGCAGGAGGAGGGTCTCTGGGCCAGGGCCAAGACAGTGGGGGTCGTTCCCTCACTGTTTCCAGGATGGCTTCGCGGGCCGCATCCGGCCCCCGGGCCTTGTGTTTGACATGTCTGCAGTAGAATGAAGCCTTAACCTCGAACTTCCAACTTTTTCATTTTCCATAATAGTATAAACTAGCCATTTCTATAACAACAAATGAATTTAACCAGTAAAACCCAAAATCCTGCCCTCCCCCCCCCATCATCAAGTTTTTGACACCTTGCTAAGCACTGGTGATACTCGAATATTGTCATGTCCTAAAAGTGGTACAGCCTGAGAAAAGGTTGAAAAGCCCTGGTCTAGACCAAGATAGCAAACTTCATTATTAGAAAAAGTACCCAGTGGCAGGTAAGTGAACCATGATATAAAAGCCTAATCATTCTAGGTAATGGCGTAAAATCAACTTTCTAATTCAGTCTAACTCCTACTTTTTAAGGGCCCGAGTGAGGTATCACAGATTTTGATTGAAAATACGGAAAAGGCTTAAGATGTCCAGCATAAATCCAGTAATCCATGAAGGGGAATTAAAGTATGCATTGTGGTAATTTATTTGGCATTAAATGCATAGAGCATTACACAAAAACCCTTAATATGGAGCATTTATGAATTTTAGGCATAAGGAAAAGTAACTTTATAATCACCATAGGCACAATTGTTTTTACAGGTGGTGAAAAAGGCTGATCTGATCAATAAAAATATGGCCCATCAGGTACAGGCAGAAAGAGATGCCTTGGCTCTCAGTAAAAGTCCTTTCATAGTACACTTATTCTATTCACTTCAATCTGCCAACAATGTCTACTTGGTGAGTAATCCACCCACATTGTCTTAGAAAACCTTGTTTCTTTTAAGTGTAGTTTAGCAGTTGTTTCAACTTATTGTTTCTTTTATAGTACTTTCCAGTGTCCTTATCACCTGTTTGAATACCAACTTCAGTTCCAATCTTAAACCAATATTTTAGAGATGGAATTTTACTGAATATGTTATCTGTTTTTGCCTGTATCACATTCTAACTTAGCCTTTTATAGTCTTTCCCATGTGTAGATCATTCCTGAAAACAAATGAACTTACTGTGTTAAATATATGAACTTTATCAATTTTCCTTCCTAAGTTTGTATGAAAATTCAGATAATTCTAACTCAGATGTGTTGAAACCATAATACATAAGGATAGGAACTGAATGGGGTAATCTGAAATAAATTGTATCCTAAAACCACGGTGGATGATAATCCAGAATAAATAGGGCTATTTCACCAGATCACTTCAATGCTTCTGACATGGGAAAAAAATAAGCAGACAAGAACATCTCAGACATGGAGAAAACTGATTTTTCTGGTTTTGCCCAGCTTTTGAGTTTTAAAGATTATTTAACTGTTTAGATCTAGGAACAGCAATAACACTTAACATGATAGAAAAAGCATTATTAACAAAATAAAAGAATTGGGAAGGACCTTGCAGGCCTAGTCCAACTATCCATTCAAGCAGAGACTATCATTCTGTACAAATGGTGTCTAATCTCTTCTTACAAATTCCAATGATGGAGCACCCACAGCTTCTGGAGGCAAGTAGTTCCACTAATAAATGGTTCTCACTGTCAGAAAATTTCTCCTTAGTTCTCATTTATAGGTTTCCATCTGTTACTTCTTGTCCTGCCCTCAGGTGCTTTGGAGAATACCACTCTTATCTGTGACAGCCCCTAATTATTGGAAGACTGCTATCATATCTCCCCTAGTGCTTTTCTTCCTTAGACAAGATATACTTACCGTAATTCCTGCAATGGTTCATTGTATATTTCAGCATCCAGCTCCCTAATCATCTTAGTTGCTCTTCTCTGCATTCTTTCTAGATGTAGTATTCCAAATGTGGTCTTACCAAAGCAGTATAAAGCAGTACTAACACTTCACTTACCTTGATTCTATCTGTTGATGCAGCCTAGGACTGCATTGACTTTTTTGGTAGCTGCAGCAAACTGCTGGCTCATATTTAAGTGATTGTATCCCACTGCATGCTTCCCTCCGTGTAGGTATAATTCCATTGAAAAGTACACATTGAGTGTGATTAATTAATTATGAATCCATCTGGTGGTGATACTGTCTATCCCACATTAAGAAGTAGGTTGTGGTCTACTTTGTCAAATGACTTACTGAAGTCCAGGTAGACTATATCCACAGCATTTTGCTGGTCCACTAATTTAATCACATACCTTTACTTGTTTCTAAGTGTTTGCAGATCTATTGCTTAATTATCTTTTCCAGAATCTTTCCAGGTATTGATATCAAGTTGATTTAATGATCTATAGTTTTATGGATCCATTTTTCCCCCCTTTTTGAAAATTAGAATCACATCAGCTCTTTTCTGGTCCTATAGTAGTTCCTCTATGCTCAAGGCTCTTTGAAAGATATGGTTCAGTGGTTCTAAGATCTTATCTGCTAGTATAATTATTCTTAGTATTGCTTCTGGAGTTTAGCAGGTTATACAAAAAATGGAAGGGTTTATGTCAGCCATAGATAGCCTATCTCTGCTCTTAAATTTTACAAAGGTATTTTTATTTGGCAGGTAATGGAATATCTTATTGGTGGAGATGTTAAATCTCTTCTTCATATATGTGGTTACTTTGATGAAGAAATGGCAGTGAAGTACATTTCTGAAGTGGCATTGGCTCTTGATTACCTTCACAGGCATGGAATAATCCATAGGTAAAATCATGCTATGCTGGATTTATGTATGATGTAAGATTAAACATTTTCAAATAGGCCATTAAATTTACACATATTTCAAAAGGCTGAAACTTAATTCATCACCCATAATTACTTTTGTGGTAGACCTGCTGCTTTAAGATTCAAGTTTAATGGATTTGGATCAACTTCAAAAGTTTGGAGCACTTTTTATCTTAAGTAATTAGAAATATAATTTCAGGAGAAAATTGAAATTACTGCCGTCTCTGAAATGCAGAATTATATAGTATACTACATAAGAAGTAAACCATTCTAAGATTTATTCTGACTGCTTTGATAATAAACTATAGGAATATTGCTGACAGAGAAAACCTGTTTTCTACTGAAGCAATGACATCTGTGTCCTCTGCATGTATACTCAGTAAACAGGTTCACTTTATTTGTTTATAATAATCATTTAATGTTACTACTCTGAGCCTACACTGATATCTAGGAACAATAATTATGTTGTACAAAATTTATCTGAGAGCAGAACATTGATTAATGTCTTGAAATCATATCATTCCCCAACATTCCTCAGTGTACTAGAATGGATAGTGGGTGATCATCAATTTGGCGAAGCGCATTACACTAAACTATACATAAATATTTCATTTATTAGAGCCAGTTTGGCCTCCAGGTTAAGCCTGAAGCTAGAAAGCAGAAAGCCATGAGTTCTAGTCCTGCCTTAGCCACAAAAGCCAGTTGGGTTCCCTTGGATAGTCATTCTCACCCAGTTCACCTCAAAAAATTATTGTTGTAGAGAATTTAAGAGGAAGAAGGTGTGTTGGATATGTTTGATGGCTTAAGTTATTTGTAAAAGGAAAAGGTGGGCTATAAATATTTTTTTTTATTACTAGAGATTTAAAACCAGACAACATGCTGATATCTAATGAGGGTCACATTAAACTGACAGACTTTGGACTGTCCAGAGTGACTTTGAACAGAGGTAAGCCCTACACAACCTGATGTATTTCTACATCAGAGTTGTTGCCAAATATTTTTTTAATATGCAGTGCAAATTTACATGCCCAATTACAGTGTTATTATTGATTGCATGTTTATAAATATCATATAGAGCCTAATGATCATACTTTTTTTCAGAAATAAATATGATAGATATTCTCACTACACCATCAATGTCCATACCTAAGCAAGACTATTCTCGTACTCCTGGACAAGTATTATCTCTTATCAGCTCTTTTGGTTTTGTAAGTGTTCAAAATAATATATTCTGTATTGTTTACAACATCATGTACAATATAAAAATTTATAAATGTAAGAGTGTCAGCCAACATTTCTATCTTCTTACAAGAATTAAGATCATACTAATATACCTGGAGATTACATAATGAAATACTTAAGTCTAAAAAAATCTGACAAGGGCCCTATGAAATAGCAGTGAAGATACTAAGTGGGAGAATACAAAGAAATTCTACTAAATTACATGAGGTGGTTTTTAGCCATTTAAATAATTAATAAATCCTGGCATTTTGGCTGGCTTAGTCTCTGTGCATTGAAAGAAGCTTCTTTAAGCTTGTCATTCACATGCCTAACATTCAGCAGCATGTCAGTGGACCTCTGATTTTAAAGAGTAAGGCTTTATTTTAGGGAAAAGCTTGAGATTATGTGTCTGTCTATCATCTATACCACAAAAATTCAGACACTACAGCATATGTTTGGGTTCAGAAATTATAAATTGCCACACACCCTCGATAAATTTCAATATGTCAATCTGCTGAAAAATATGTCTTTATTTTGACAGTATACTCCAGTTGGAGGGAAAGGGCCTGTGCAGAGTCCAAGCCCTGTTTCTGCAGATATGCCTCAGCTGTCTCGAGAATTCGCTTCTCCTCTGTCTGTAAGCTGCAAAGATTACTCTGTAGCATCAAGTAAGCTCCTGAGAGCATGTAAGTATGTAGTGGAAAGGATTTGATTCTATCATCTATGGAGATTCTCAGTCATCCAGGTCATGGATGTCCCAAAGATGGTTTTTTTAAAAGGCCGTTTTTCTTTGAAAGTGTTTTGCTTCTCATCCAAGAAGCTTTTTCAGTTGTGACTGAACGGTGGAGGATGGAAGGATTTATAATCCTTGCAGTTGTCTGATCGTTAGCACTGATTCTGTGAGTCATTGAAGCCACTTGAAAATTTATCTGTGCCGTCAAGGTCACCTGAATAGTGCAAATGAGTGTGGAGCCTTCTTGGAGCTGCTGAAAGGATTGTGTTTAAATAGGAGATAGGTGGTGCCGTATCCCTCCCCTTCTGTTGAGGGAGGGCTGTTCAGTCTTAATGTATATGGCTCCTCGTTCAAACCAGTGGTGAGCCTATCCTTTTAAAAAGATTAATTTGTGTGGAAAGGGCCATTGAAGTGGTGCCCCATTATTGGAATCTTATCCAAAATAGGTGTATCCATTGTTCATCTTGATGACATTTCACTTGAGTGCTTTAAACTGAGCAATTAATTCATGAATGATTCTATGCTATTTTATGGCTATTGCAATGGAGAAAATAAATGTAACAAACAAAATGGAGACTGCACTCTTCCCCACAACCCCCTTTTACATATGACAAAGATCAAAGACCTACTCATTACTTTGCCTAATCCAGAAGTCCCCAACCTTTTGGACACCAGGGACCGGTTCCGTGGAGAGAGTTTTTCCATGAACCGGAGGATGCGTTGTTTTGTGTGCCGCCTGCATCCCGCAGATGGGGCTTTGCTTGTTTATGCGGACCAGTTGCTGGCATGCCACAGACCAGTACTGGTCCACGGACCAGGGGTTGGGGATCCCTGGCCTAATTCCATCAGTCCCAAATTTTCTCTCCCTCCCTCCAAAAAAGCCTCCAGCAATCCCATCTAAGGCAAAGAAAAGAAGCATCCTCACAATATAGCCCTATGGCAACTATAAAATTGCAAATAAAGGAAAACCTTACAATAGAAGAGAGCTGGAAGGGACCTTGGAGGTCTTTTAGTCCAGCCCCTTGCTCAAGCAGGAGAACCTATACCATCTCAGACAAGTGACTTTTTAAAATCTCCAGTGATGGAGCGCCCACAATTTCTGGGGGCAAGCTATTCCACTGGTTAATTGTCCTGTCAGGAAGTTGCTTCTCTCTTTGATCAGTTTCCAACCATTGTTTCTTGTCCTGCCCTCTGGTGCTTTCGTGAATAACGTGACCCCCTCTTCTTTGTGGCAGCCCCTCAAACACTGGAATACTGCTATCATGTCTCCCCTATTTCTTCTTTTCTTTAGACTAGCCAAACCCAAGTCCTGCAGCCGTTCTTCGTATGTTATAGTCTCCAGGCCTTGGATCATCTTAGTACCAGCCCCTATCATTCTACCTCCTTTAACAATAAACTTCTTCAGCTCTGCTGCCCTCCTGAAAGGCCCATTTTGCTATGAACTCTACCCTGCTACATAGCTTCCCCAAGCTGCCAGGCAAATCAGATTTTCTAGGATTTCTTGCCTTGCAATCCTTACCCTCTGTAAAAAATCTTTGTTTTTCCCATCATTCCACTGCCCATCTTTCTTGTGAAGCATACATACAACAATTGCAATAAACGCAGTTCTTCTTAGTGTTATGCTCCTTTAGAGTGAATTCATGAAAATTTAAGTTAGAAAATTGTGTTGCTGTGGTTTATGAGATATATAACTATTTGTATTATAGTCTTTCTAGATGAATGTAAATTTATGTCAGTGTTTTCTTTTCTTTTATACTTTTAGTACCTTTTCTAAACTTCCAGAAAGTTCTTTTAATTGAACAAATTCAAAATAAAATAGATTAAAATATAAATTACATGAAGGAATTATGAAGACAGGAGATAAATCTCTATTTAAAAGAAATACATTTTACATTATTTATTTGAGCAATTTTACTTTATGGTTCAGTTGAATGGTTCAATTGAAAATTTGCTGCAAGTCATTGTTTTATTAAACAGACAAAAATTGCCTATTCCTTTTGAAGGCCTTGATTCTTCAGCTGTTATGCCTGGAATGCCCATAAGGAGTTTAACACCAACTCTGCTTCAGTCCAGAAGAAGGTATGGAACATCTAGTGCCAGTAGCCATTCCCGGACCCAGTTGTCTAGTATGGAATCAGAGTGCTGCAGCAGCCCCAGGTGGGAAAAAGACATCCAGGTTAGGACTGCTTTTTTCCCCTAAGAATTTGCTTCTTCTTAACCTGAATTATTCTGTGTTGGTACAGGACAACATTTAAAGACTTTTAAACTTTGTTTTTTCAAATGGGATAACCTTGCAAGAAACGAATAGCATATTCTGATTAAGTGATAGAATTGTTGGGTATTCTGTTTGATATGTTTTTGCGAGATCCTTCCTTCCTATCCTGTTACAAAGAATAGGGATCCACATTTTCTAAAAGTTGGTTCAAGTCATGGGTAGCAATTTTGGGCTCACATGCCCACCTTCTGCTTGTTTTGCCCCCTCAACACATTCCTTTCCTACATTAGTTAGTAGACAACATGGCTATAAAAACAGATGCTCCTCCAAAATTAGCAAAACATGCTCTGCTTTCAAATAGTATCTGGATCTTAGGGTGATTCTGTCTTCTAAATCGGTGGTTTATTCATTTGTTAGATTTATATTGTATCATTTCCCAGGAGCTCAGGATATTATTCATAGGGTAATACTCTGGTCTTCAATTTTATTCCTCTGAAGATGGGAAATTTCATGACTTAATGTGCAAATAAATAGTGGCTTGTATGATTGGATGGCATGTGAGAAACAAGAGACTGTCCCTTTGTAACCAGTAAGTTTCTATACCTAAATGTGGATTCAAAGCAAGGTCCTTTAAGTAGAATATGAATATAAAAGCAAATATAATAATTTATTTCTGGAGTAGGGAAAGAAAAGTGTATTATTACAGTAAAATTCAAAGTAGTAGGCTTCTCAGTAGTATATCTATTAATATGCCATTTTATTTTTAGTTCAGTATTAACACAAGAGAAGTTAATAGTAATAAGCATTTTATATCAACCACCATGGAGATAGTTTTGTGATTGGGTGTGAAATTAGATTAGGAAGTAGCTGTGATTAAGGACTTTCTTTCCATTCAGTTTCAATCAGAATTAGAGGCCCTTTCCATCTGAAACATGGCAGACAGACTATATTCTGCTCAGAATCAGGAATATACAGAGATCTGTTCCTCAGAAACAAAGACTTGTCTCTTTCAGCTAAGGTGCTAAACTATACTTTTAATGGTTTTTAGATTTATATATTATTTGTTTCATTCTAATTTTGTTTCAAGTTTAGTTGTTCCATGTGTATACTTACTTTAGGCTGGATTGGAGTAATGTTTGTCTGCTTAGCTTGAAACTATTTGGTTTTCAGGAAGAAGACAATTTCTGCCCTGCAGCAGGTCAGATGAATGCAATCGAGAAACATGAACCTACAGATATGCCATTTGTCAACAATAGTAAAGTCTTAAAGCAAAACTTGCCAGAAATTATCTCTCCTCTTAGTAGTAATGACTCTGCAGACAGGCATAATGGAAGGAGTGAACACTTTGACTCATCAGATATTTCTGTAAGAATTTGTGATGTGAAAGACCTAGTCAGAAAATGTCTCTCAGAATACAAAGAATGGGAAGAAAAGCTTTGTACAGATAATTCTGCTCAATTCAAGGAGGTAGCAAAACCTAACTATCACTTTTCCCATCTGGGCTTGGATAATCTCAAGAAAGAAGAGGAGAGACCAGTGTTGCAGAAGACTGGAATCAAAAGATGCTTTGAATTAGTTGACACTAGCCCTTCTCAAGAACATATCCTTATGAAAAAAAATAATAGTGAATATAAACGTGGTTGTAAAATTATTCAGATCCCAGAAAAGCAAAGCACAAGTCTGACAGCTGAAATCTGTTGCTTAAAACTTGAAGGGTGCATGCAAGAGAGCTGCCCAAAGGAAAGTCAAACAAAGGATTCAAATTGTGTGGAAGAAAATAAAGGGAGCAAATTAGGGACCCCATTAATAGCTAAGAATCTTATCAATGAACTAAATGCAGATTGTGAAAAGGATGGGAAACACATGAACTCCAGTTTTGTAAGCATGGATGATGAAAAGCTTTTAGCGAGCATGAGCATGGACTCTGATTTATCCCTTCCAGAGATCTCTGCTACAGAGAACCATTTAGAAAAACACACATTTAGTTTAAAAGGGAGCATTAAAGACGCCCCCCTTGAGGAATCAAAATCAGAAGCTATGTTAACATTACCTTGCTGCTCCAAATGGGAAACCAGAGATGAGCCAATGCTCCCTGTTCAGGAGAGCAAATCCTTGGATCGCAATCAAGATAAGAGTTTGAAATACATTACAGAAAAGCACACCAGCCTTCATTCTTCACCAATGGAGATGCTAAAAGTACTTAAAAAAAATATTGTTGCCTTCCGAAGTTACAATAGTTCTATCAATACATCTAATATGACTGAGCCTTCAAAAATCAGTATGGCATCTGTAGAAGGAATGAATATCTCTGCCTGCAGTGGTTCTTATCCAATGACCATTACACCTGCACAAAAAGGGACACCCTTCAGGATATATCAGGTAGGTACTGAACATGCAAATTGACTATACAATACAGCATTATAAGACATTTCTATATATAGTAAAGAGTTGCCTTAGATCCTACTGGTTTATATGGCAAAAATCCCTCTATTGACAAGAACTTTCATGACATTTTCCAAGGTGGCTATGATGGGCAACTCTTAACTTTAGATCCATGTTTCTTGGATCTTTCTTTCTATTGGCCTTTGCTGATAAACCAGGCTACGTGAACTAAATTTACTATATCATAAGGCTACTTTAATAGAGCCTTACGGTTCTAAAGTACAAATTTTCCCATCTTCCTCTTAATGTTTTTATGTATCCTTCAGTTTCTTTCTCTGACCATTAAGCAACTACAGGCTCTGATTGTTTCCTAGGCAGTGTCTCTTCTCCACTTTCTTCAAGGTCAGCGATGCATTCCATTGTACTTTCATTCTATTACTTTAGTTATAATTTTATTTCACAGGAAATTTACCATTATATAAAATTTCCTTGGAAGCCTTGGATCTTAGTGAAATGCAGCATGTGATAGGACTCTTCTGCTGTATTTAGATAAAATTATTTATTTATTTATTTAATTTGTATACCGCCCTACTCCCAAAGGACTCAGGGCGGTTTACAGGGCAAAACTTAAAAACAATACAGTATAAAATTAAGTTAAAATTAAATTAAATTAAATATGGCCCCAAGAATTAAAATCTCAATTTAAAATCTTTAAAACCCCTCAGTCCAGACCAGATAGCTCAAAGAGCCAGGTTTTTAGGTCCCAGCGAAACGAACAAAGGTCAGGGGCAATCCGGAGTTCCGTTGGCAATTGGTTCCATAGGGCAGGTGCGCCCACAGAGAACGCCCTCCCCCTGGGGATCGCCAGTCGACAATCCTTGACCAGCGGTACCCTGAGGAGGCCCTCCCTGTGGGAGAGCATAGGACGATGGGAAATCGATGCTGGCAGCAGGTGCTCCCTCAGATAATCCGGGCCATCATAGAACGTCTATAGCACAAATACAAACTTTAGGCTTTTTCATGTTTAAGTTGCTTAAAAAGTCACAAATGTTATTCTGAAAATGGCTTGTATGTTGGTACCACACCCATTTTTAGAGGATGTAACTTCAATAAATCTAAAGAAAAAGTTTCTGTAAACTTTATTTTTTATTGATATCAGTGGGAAAATTAGTCATAGCTTAAATCTTGATTTTAACAGAACAGTAATTTAGTGCATTCAAATTTCTCCATTTTTTCAATGCCATTTGAGAATACAAAGAAGAGACAAAATGTTAGCACATAAGAAGTGTAGCTGAGCCTTGTTATGTTCACTTTTTAAAACGAACAGTTCTTATCTGGATGTAAGATAACAAACAGAAGCATTATTTTCATGAATTTACATGAATTGCATATAGAAATCCGTCCATAGAAGGCATTATTAAAACGCACATCATTGCAAAATAAAGTGAAAGATTGAACACATCATTTCTATCAGCCTTCTCCGATCTGGACCACTTAGCTGTGCTGGGATTACAATTCCTAGAGTTCCTATCTTGTACAGCTCATAGTTGTATAGGCTAAAAATTATGGTGGTTGAGGTATCCAAATGAAGAAAGATTGGGGGTGCTTGATTTAAGCTTTGAGAAAACCTTGCAATATTTCTTTTGTCTAATACCTGTGTTTTTAACCTTAATACTGAATTGAGATGTTTTAATCCCCTTAAAGTCAATGAATTACAATAGGGTAATAGGTAAATAAAGGCTAGTTTTAGTTTTATGGTGAATGTATAGCTCGAAGCTTAAAACCTCTTTCAGATGAGACCTTCTCACAAATGGCATTAAGGATTTCTTGGCCAGTTACCATTTACTAATTATAATGAAATTTTTGCTTCTACAGTAGAATAGTAGAATAGGTAGCTCATGGATCCCTTGTCCCATGAAAACTTCAGAATTATGCAGCCAAAATTAAGTCATAGACTTTTGGCAGCCCAAAACAATCTGGTTTCATAATAATTATTTTTAAGACATTTCATTTGCATTTTTAAAACATCTCCAGTCTTTCCCAAAGATCTGAAGATCTGCCCAACTTTCCTAATGACATCCCTTGGATAATTAAAAGTAATAATAAAGCCTCATACTTAACAAAAAAGACATATAAGAAAAGCCATTTGGTTTGAGATAAAACTATTTTGGAATTGAATAATATACTTCATTGCAGATAAAGTAACTACGCGGTCTTTTCAGCCTCTAATCATTTAAATCAAGAAATAAAATGAATATATTCTAACTGACTTACTTTATATCTGATGTAATGTTTATTTTTTGCATCAGACTCCTCAGGGAAATGTTGATACACCTTTTAGGACCCCAAAAAGTGTGCGAAGAGGGGCTGCTCCAATAGACGGAGAACGTATTTTAGGAACCCCAGACTACTTAGCACCTGAGCTTCTCATTGCAAAGATTCATGGTAAGCAAACTAATATTCACTCATTATGGATACTTAAGTGTTTTCATAATTCACATTTTTCAGTCTTGCGATAAGATTCTGACTTTTAAAAATCCTTAATTACCAACCTAGTGGAATCCAAGATTTAATCTTAAAAATCCTTCTATTCAGAATTTCATCTGAATTCACTTCATTTTAATATATAGGTAAAGGGACGCGGTGGCTCAGTGGGTTAGGATGCTGAGCTTGTCGATTAGAAGGTCGGCAGTTTGGCGGGTCGAATCCCGAGTGCTGCGTAACAGAGTGAGCGCCTGTTACTCGTCCCAGCTTCTGCCAACCTAGCAGTACGAAAGCACATAAAAATGCAAGTAGAAAAATAGGGACCACTCCGGTGGGAAGGTAACAGCGTTCCGTGCGCCTTTGGCGTCTAGTCATGCCGGCCACATGACCACGGAGACGTCCTCGAACAAGCGCTGGCTCTTCGGCTTTGAAACGGAGATGAGCACCAGCCCCTAGAGTCGGAAACGACTAGCACTCACGTGCGAGGGAATCTTTACCTTTTTTTTTAAAGGGAAATTATTCCTCTCTCCAGTTGTATCTGACTCTAGGGACGGTGCTCATCTCCATTTCTTATCCGAGGGAACCAGCATTGTCCAAAGACAATGTGGTTATGTGACTAGCATGACTATACACCAAGGCACATGGAACACTTACCTTCCCACTGCAGTTGTACCTGTTTGCATGCTTTCGAACTGCTAGGTGGGCAGGAGCTGGGGCAAGTAACGGGAGGTCACCCCGTAGTCACACAGTGCTTAGGTGTCAAACATGGACTGTCAGCTTTCCAGCTGACAAGCAATGTCTTTAACCGCTGAACCATCGTGCCCCATAAAAATTTAGTATATAGTTTGATTCAGTCTTACAAGCAAAAAAAAGGAGGAACTGGATGTGAACTGTGGATGATAGTCTGTAGTTCTATATCGTTTGTCGTTATGTTGTGTGAATATGTTAATAAAAATAACAAAAATATTACTTGAGTTCTGTTTCCTACATTGCAAAATCTTTGCAAAGAGAGCCAAGCTGACTTGATGTAACACTGGGTTTTTTATTTTAACAAGAGATTCTCAAGGCCCATGCTTCAAAAAGTTACATAATACAGATTGTCCTCTACTTATAGCCACAGTTGGGACCAAAATTTCTATTGCTAAACAAAGCAATTGTTAAGTGGGTTGTGCTTGATTTTACAAATTTTTTTAGCCACAATTGTTGGTAATCATTGCAGTTGAAGTGAATCACATGGCTGTTAAACAAGTCAAAATGGTTGTTAAATGAATGGTTGTAAATTGTGGACTATTTCTACAGGTAGTGCTTGACTTAGGATAATTCAAATTTATGATGGCATTGAAAAAAGTGACTTATGTCTTGCACTTACAATCATCATAGCATCCCTCCAGTCATATCAAAATTTGAAAGTTTGGCAACTGGCATACATTTACGACTTATACATCTAGGGTCACATGATTGCCATTTTTTACCTTCCCAGGGGCCTTTTGCCAAGTAAAGTCAGTGGGAGAAGCTGATTTCACTTAATGACTGCAGTGAATTGGTTAGCAACTACACAAAAAAGAGTTGTAAAACCACAGATGACTCACATAAGACCACATTGCTGAGTTTCAGATATTCCCATCCAATTGTAGTTGTAAATTGAGGACTATCTGTATTTACTCATTATAGTGCAGAAGTAGCTTAATCCTTCTTGTGAATCAAGTTCACAGAGTACATCAAGCTATGAAGTCAATTATGATTTATTAACCATTCTGCAGTTAATTGTGGTTCATTCCATAAACAATGGTTAAAAACATTATGATCCATTTATGTTGCATTTTGAACAGCAATCTAATTTATTGGGAAAGGGTTTTGTTAATATTCAACAATTTCATTGTAGAACTGTTATGTATTGGCTTTAATTACTTGTAATCTGTTGAATGCTAACTGCTGTGTCTGTTTGAACTCCAGACTGCTTATCTCCAGGACTGTTAACTGTGTTTTGCACGGGAATTAATGCTTTAATTCTATTGGTTGCCGCCTAGCGGTGAGCCATATAAATAGTAGTTAAGCAGCAGTTAGGGCTGCTTCTGTTGTTACTGAATAAACGTGTTGCTGTTTCACCGTTCTGCCTTGTCAATGCCTCACCGAGCCAGGAACATAACAAGAACTATTTGAAATTAATATATTCTACCTTATGATGGCTCAAATAAGAATCAAATCATGGTTTTAAAAGTTGATATGTTGTCTACATGTTCCTAAGTTTGCAGCTCTTCAGCATTCACAATAAATAATATCTTTCATACACGTAAAAAAATGAAATTGATGTCTTATTCATGTCACTGATATGTATAGATTGGGGGGATATTACATTCAAACATATAATCCACCAGTTGTAGTTTGAAGTGATCCACAAATATTTTCATTTGATTCTCAGAAATTTAAACTTCCCACTTATAGGTGAATAAATAGACTAGGTATTCCTCTGGTTTATATAAAAAGCCGAAAATTATGTTAAGGAGAATATTTTTCTTTGGAAAACTGCTAATTGGTCTGTTAAGCATTATCAGCATTTAGTAAATGAATTCAGTGTAATAATTATACCAACTGTGGTAAATATTTACTTGATTTTTTTTACATACAGGAATTCACACCACTGGTAAGTTTTTTTATAGCACTTTGCAAAACAAAGGTCACATTGTTCAAGACAAGTATTGAAAGATCTATACCAGGGCTTTTCATACTTATCACAGATTGTACCACTTTTAGGACATGACAGTATTTGAGTACCACCAGTGTTTAACAAGATGTCAAAAACGTGATGACTAAAAAAAGGGGGTGATTTGGGTTTTACTGATTAGATTCATTTGTTGTTATAGAAATGGCTAGTTTATAATATTATGGAAAAATAAAAAGTTGAGGTTCAATGTTAATGCTTCCTTCTACTGCAACAGAGGAACTCTGTTCTTTTCCCCTTCTCCCCCTCACTTTCCCCCTTTTTCCTCCCCATTGTGTCCTACTATTTGCTTTTGTATTTTTGTATTTTATTCTATAATCTAATAAAATGTTACAAACTGTAGAAAAAAGTAAAAAAAGTACCGGTTTTAATTTCTTCGGTGGCTGTTCCTTTGCTGAATCACTTTCCCTTTGCACTGACAAATGTATGATGAATTTATCCATGTTTATTGATATGCACCACTACCAGCTAGTTCAGGGGTCTTCAAACTTGGCACTTTTAAGACTTTGTGGACTTCAACTCCCAAAATTCTTCAGCCCTCGTGGCTGGTTGAGGAATTCTGGTAGTTGAAGCCCACAGGTCTTAAAGTTTCTAAGTTTGTAGACTCCTAAGCTAGTTGGTTGGCCCTTCTGAGCTCTTCCACAGTGTAGTAAGAATGCATGCCCCCCCAACCCCTTCCCTGTACCCTTAAAGACACAGTAATCAAGTGCAAAGCAAGAAAATAAAGAAACACAAACTTCGTGTTTTTTTAAGCTGCAATCCCAGACAGAAAGGCTCTGGCAATTGCAAAAAGGTTTGGTTTAAATTAAGCGAGTTTACCTTCAAAGAAAACTTTCTAAAAGCCACAGACAGACTCAGTTAAAGGGGGTAAAATTAATTACATTTGTTTAAAGGGATTAAACCTTTCCTGTTGTCTTTTTTCCCCTTCCCCCACCCAACCCATGTTCTTTTATAGCCTCTCTTCTCCCCCCTCCCCCCACCTTTTTCTTTATTCACATTCAGCTCTGAGCTGTTTCTCGAAGCACCAATCAGCTGGAGCCCTGCCAGCTCCTGGGGCTTCTGCCGAGTCCAGACAGTCCCCTCCCCTGCTGCACTTGGCTAGCAATCACCTGCCATGTGGCAAAGTACCACAAGTGGTACACGTACCACCGGTTGAAAAGCCCTGATCTTTACAATAAGTTAACAGCATTTCAAAAATGATCATTTTGTTAAGTCTAGTTCAACAAAAATAAAAGTGGTTTATTCACATTCCTTCATTTCAGAGTGGGTGTTTTTTTACACAAATGCATTGTTGACTTTCCTTTCTTCTTTAAAATGTGCTGTGTTGCAATATAAAAAAGATGCTTTCACTTGTTTTCCAAAGGTTATTGGCCACTTCTGTACAGCAGACATAAAATAGGTTTTCTTGTAATAAAATGTCAGTGCGTGAGGACAGAATTACACATTGAAGTTTTAATGCAGAGGAATGTTCTTAAACATGCCTCAGTGATTACCAAGTACAGTTTCATTAAAGGTTAAACACTAAATTGATTTATAGAACTAGGCTTCCAATATTTAGGTGGCTTTTTGGTTTTGGGGGGTGGTTTCTAAATATGGTTGAGGTGGTTCAGACATATTTCTTGGTTATGTGAGTGCTTTAAATTATCCTCACACACAATGAGTGAATGAAATGATTTAGTATTTATTGATTTGATTGCTGCCCACCCCTGAAGTGACTCTTCATAGAACTTACTGAAGGTTTTTAGCTGTGCATCCAATTTATCTGACCTTTATATCTGAAACACCAAGGGGATATATCTGTATGTGCACTGCATATAATTTGGCATAGCAAATGCATGTTTCACTTCCAACAAAATAAGCTATCTGGGGCTTTGGTAATACAGCAGCTGGAAAATGCATGTTGCTTAATCGTGGCTTTGGTGCCTTAGCAACTTTGCTTGCTTTTGCTTCTGATTGCAACACTGAATTTCATGATCTGAAAGCTATCAGAGTAAAGACTAGAAGAAAACCTGTTACTGAATCCAAGCTTCTCACTGGATACTATTTTACATACACAATTTTTAAAGAATTTATGGCTCTCCCAAACAATGAGATGATTTTAAAAACAAAGTGAAATCTTTATTACACGTTTAATATTTGCTACGTGAGATCTAGCTGTAGTAATTAGTTTCCCTTTAAAGTCGTGAGAAATTCAGCATGCTTGGTTTAGCTTTCTGTTCTGCAATTGGCCTTTGGAAGTCACATGGCTCGCATCAATATGCCTTTGTTATGAAGCTTTTAGACAAATATTACTATATTACTAACACAGCAAGGAAGAAGTGCATAAAAGACAAAATGCTGTTTATCTAGGAAGTTTAGCTATTACACATTATCTTCCTAGAATTCTTCCTGTAAGTCCAACTTGATTTAATGCCTCTCCTGGAATCAACGTTAATTTCTTTGAACTGCTTTTATCTCAGGTGCTGCTGTAGATTGGTGGGCTCTTGGGGTTTGCTTGTTTGAGTTTTTAACTGGAATTCCACCATTCAATGATGAAACACCACAGCAAGTATTCCAGAATATTCTTAAAAGAGGTAATTAAACTTTCATCAAAACCAAATCCAAAGAATCCTTATTTAGCATAAATACTGTGGTGCTTCATTTGTGTGTGCATGTCTTTCCAGATATCCCGTGGCCTGAAGGTGAAGAAAAGTTGTCAGATAATGCTCAGAATGCCATTGATATTCTTCTAACCATTGACAGTGCTAAGCGAGCTGGACTCAAGGGTTAGTTATCTCTTCTTCATACAGTGACTTAAAAGCTTATAATTTGATATTCGTAGTTTCAGTCTGCAGGAGGCAGGGGTGGGCATAGAACTCTTCATACACCATTGAGGGTTTGGAGTTAAAACCCTCTCTCCTTAAAACCTAGTGATACAAATGATTACCAAATCTGTTCAGTGTAATACTTTACAGGTAATAAAACGAAATCTGTTCCAAGGACAACAGACTTTTATTTATTCCTTGAGTTCAGAATATCACATGAGATTCTTTTACTATTATGTTTGTAAATACATTTTGCTTCATTTACCTAAAAAATTCAGAAATTGCAGAACTGCTTCCAGGAATTTCCAAGCTAAAGAAAGAAGGCTTGACATAAGCATTTGACAATGACAATGATAAGCATTTGACATGTTTGTTAAGGTGTCATTTCACAACTAAATACAGTGCAAAATCAGTAAACATTCTTATCAGTTGTGTTTAATTCAAACTTTAGCCAGGAGACTATTGAGAGACTAAGTCCAGGTAATTAATTCAGACTGAATTCTGGAAACATCCAAAACCATAAATGAAAATAATTAGAACAGTGTTTGTCAACCTTGGCAACTTGAAGATAGCTAGACCTCAGTTTTCAGTATCCCCCAGCCAGTATGCATTAGAATGAGAAAGGCACAGAATTAAATCTAACACATTATTTAATTATTCATTCTAGAGCTGAAACTTCATTCCCTCTTTCATGGTATGGATTGGGATAATCTTCACAATCAGACTATGCCCTTTATACCTCAACCAAATGATGAAACAGATACATCCTATTTTGAAGCGAGGAATAATGCTCAGCAACTAACAGTGTCTGGATTTAGTCTGTAGGATCAAAGAAAAAGAGTTGTGAAGAGGATTTCATGTTTACCATGACAAAACTTCCTAACACTTATTTTGTAACAATTTCATTTTTAAGAAAAGGATCTGCTTTTAACTCAGTCTTTTTCTGTAAAAGCTATATTGAAATAGTGTACAGAAATAGCTTCTGACCTAATTTTTTACTTTGAGTACTGCACTTTATATTAATTATATTACATAATGTAATCATGGTATAACACTTTCCTACTATAGAAAAATTACTTTTCTGCTGCTATGGGTATTTCCAAATATGGGGAAATGACTGTCTTTGCTATCAACTGTAACAGGGATAATTAAATGCATACAATGCAATTACCATTGTGCTTGTAATTATATTAAAATATATTTGAAACTGATTTCAGGTCAATCTGGAGCTGTCTCTGTATTTTCAATGCAGTCCAAACAGAAATTAGTCTGTTTTCAGGCATTTAATGTATGTGTTAGTTATCCTGCTGTCAGTATTCCCCAGTTGTCTCTAATTTTATTGTCAATGTTTTCATTCCTAGTTCATCTATGAAAACTATGGCACAAGCAAAGCAAGAAAATGTTTATTGCTATGTTTTTGGATAAATTATGTTGCTATTTTAAATATTGAAAATGAGAAGTTTTTGCATGTTGGTCTGGAGAAAAAAGAATCTATGCATGCTTATTCAGTGTAGTATAACTGCAATTCAGTGAAACAGAAAAGAGTGGGATATTTCAATTACTATGTATTTAAAACATTGAAAATAAAAAATATGTATATATTTTGTAGTGGATAGTTTCTAATTCTCTTTTGAATTAAGTACTGAAGTTTACTTGTTTCAGATTGTATTACTGTTGTAAATAAGAATTTATTTAAATAAGCTCCACATTGAAATATTTCTCGATTTTCTTCCATGTCTCCTATAGGGGGGGCAAAAGGAGTTTAGTAAGTTGTATGTTAGGAGGACTTTAGGATGGGTGCTGGATTTTTAACTGTTTGGTAGCAAGATTCTTTTAGTACTACCTGATCAATTTGGAACAGAGCTTCACTCTCTATTTTTAGTTGATCTAATTGCATTTCTGAAATTTAATGGATTATTCTTCAATATTCTCAAGTAACTAAAAGCAAATTTACCCCTTTTCTCTAGCTATTGTATCAAAATAGATTCCTGGCAATAAATTACCTATGATCATTATATCTGATTCTCCATCCTATAAGTAGAACAATTATGTTATGGACACCTAGAAAATATTGGCAATTTGTTATCTTTCACTGCCAAAAAAGCAAATGTTAATAATAAAAGAAGTGTTATATAATACAATTTTAAAATAAGTCTATATATTACAAAACCAATATCCTGTCCATAGTATTTCCTAATCACTTATTCTTCACTTCACTTCATATGGACACATATGAAACCTGATGCATTTCTTCTATTAGGCACATGTCCATTAATTTGATTGTCCTTAGAATTTATCCACTTTGTCACTTGCTACTGTATGTGAATTAAAAATGGATATCCAGATCACCCATTGAAATATTTACTGATTTTACTAAAGATAAATGCTTCTCTTATCAATTTTGGGGAGAGACAGAATTTTGTTTCTACTATTTTCAAATGCTTTTCTTCCTCTCCTCCTTTCTTGGTTCACACTGGAACTCTACAATGCTTTTTTATTATCAGTAGGTTGATTGTTGAGATTTAACTTGATATGGTCTCCATTTAAACTCTTAATGTATGCATTTATGTAAAGACTTATATCAGAGTTCATTATTAATCTGGGAGTCCTGGCATTTCCCTTAAAGTTTCAAGCTGGCCTATGATACAAACTGGTATACAATTATTATTTTGTGGGTGTGAGTGCACTTTTGTCCACATTTTATCCTGGCAATTGACGGACAGGCTACTGCATTTTTCTTGGCAAGATTTTTTTGGAAGTGACTGGCTCAAGGTCACCCAGCCTGCTTCGTGCCTAAGGAAGGATTAGAACTCAGTCCACAATTGTATAATCTGTGCTTTAATCACTTCACCAAAACTGACTCTTACAATTACATAAGACGATTAACAAATCTTAAGATAATATACTCCTGTCATTTCTTTATTTGAAATGTTATTTTACAATAGATTAAAGTGATTTATCTTAAAATTTAACTGTAAAAACATGTTCTATATAATACAGCAGATGTTTTTGACTTCTGCAATTACAGTATTTGTATATAATAAACTTGATTTTCAAATTTTAAGACCTTACATTAGAGCATAATGTTTTCCCATTAGTCTCATCAGTTACACTATAGAACACCATTATCTAGAAACACATCAGTTTTAGCTCATTTTCTTTTTCACCATAATCAGGAGGCAATCAATAAGCTGTATTTTAAAACAGCTGAATATCATATCAACCAAAAAAATAAACCTTCATTGTTTGTTTTCCGTCTTCTAACTTTCTAATTGTATTTAGAAAACTACTACCAGCTGTTCTATCCTAATATAAATCTGATCAATAGACAGAAATGTAATATAATGCTACAATGATCTTAAAACAATGTAGAGCAAAAAATGGACTATGAAAGCATTAAAACAAAGGAAAAGTTAAAACTTTACAGTAAAACTTTACTGTAACAGTCAAACATTTTGCTGACCTGTTAACAATAAAAAGGGATGTTCTGGATTCAGCAAGATGCAAACATTACAAAAATAGCCAGCTGTGGCTTCATAGAATATCCATATTATACAGCCTGACTGAATTTATAATCAGCTGTTGCAGGAAGGCAGGAGTATGTGGTCAAAAGAATGGCCAGTAGCGTGATCCAAATTCTGCCTAATTTTATATAAAATGTAAACAGAACTTCAATCACACTTACAATGGTTGCCACCTTGATTTTTCTATCCATATCCTGCAGATGCACCTGCACAAAGATCTATCTGGTTTGAAGCATTTACAGTACCTTTCCTCAAAGTGACACTAAAAATTTACCAAATCTGCAACTGTAGCAGACTTAGCAATGATTATAGCTGAAAGATTTACTGTTTTGTAAATTTGAGAGGACTATCTGGACAAAGAGCTCAAACTGCAGGGGATGTTTTAACCCTGATGAACATTCAGTCATGAGAACAGAGCACCTAGTTTTTGAATAACAATGGCATCAAATTTAGGGTTCCTGGGTTTGCTTAAATCCTCTGACGGGTGGGAAGTACCTTCTATGGCCGTTCTGAAGTTGAAAGGAGTTGTATATGCTCTTAACAAGGCATATTACAATTTTCTTTAAAAAGTGAGTCTGCCTTCAAGTATCATAGTCTTATTCATTTTGATACATTTCTTCCAGTGTTGGATACAGTACAACAAATTGCCCAGTTCTAATTAGTCAGTGGAAGTAACTTAAGAGCAGGGTTGTTTGCATAGCTTTAGATAAGGTATTGCTGTTACCAGTAAACACCCTTTTCCACTGGCATTCATTTACAAAGTATTTCTTTACAAATGCACAATAGCATCAAAGGGCAAGTTTTTAGGATACAAAACCTACGACTAAGTGTTGGTTAAATTGGATTTTTTTAAATAAAGACAGTACTTGCCTTTATTCGATATAAGTGTTTATAACTTGCCTCAAGTCGCACTGAATTTAGTATCTTCAGGGCTGTTTTTATTCTTTATCAAGCATTCTTTCCAATGAACTATTTTGAACCGATCATGCTATTTGAGACTCAGCTGGGTGTACATCTCAGTGTATTTCTTATACTGAGATGTATGGCTATGCATAGTTTTGTGGCTTTTAAAAATATATAATTTTGGTGGCACCTGTGAAAGCAAAATCAACAGCCTCAGGCATTTAGTTTTATTTATTAAAAAGTTATCACATATAGTAACAGTTAGAAATTAGACTTATCACCCTTAAAATGCAATCGTAGTAATCCTGCTTACTTCAGCCTTTGGGGGCGGTGGTTTTGTACTGTTTACTCTATTGCATGTCTAACCAAAAGGCTGGCATTATAAAACAAATTATACAGTTACAGTACCATAGAATTTTGGGAATGGGGATACACGCTTTCAAGGATTTTTCTTCTCCTTTCTAAAGACTTTTTCCCCCAGTAGGAACTGAAAACTAAGACGTTAGACAAACTGTTCCGTCAGGAAGGTATTGTCATAATAATTTTAGTTCATATGATTGCTTAGGACAGTTGTATTTGTTGTATTAGAAATATAGCAGAGATGTCTCATTCAAGTATAGAATCTTCAGTAGTGCAAAAAGAAAAAGAAAAAAATGTAAAGGAAAAAGACAAGGATGTTTTAATTATTCCAGAGCTTATAGTTCCTGCGTTAATTATGGTATTTTTCAAAATCTTCCCATACTAGAAGTTCTTATGTAAAATCAGGAATGGAAAGCTCAGTTCAGTTTTCTGAAAGAGAGAGAAGGGGCAGTGATTACCAACTTCAGTGCATGTATTTCTACTGAAGTACAGGAATATATATTTCTTCCAATGAGATTATTCCTCAATATTCATGCAAAGGGCCCCCTTTATTTCTCTTTTATTTTTGTAAATAAGAGGTAGACATTTGGTATTATTTATAGTCTGGATTTTTAACATGTACGCACAGAATTAATAAAGTTCCATTTGTGCATTTTAATCTTAAAACAAAATATTTCTTTACAACAAAATTTCTGTTGCTGAAGTTCTTAAATATATAACAAAGCTCTCAGGTTCATGTATATTCTTCTGTACCTTCAGGTAGTCCTTGACTTACAACCACACTAGAGCCTGCCCATTACAGTCATAAATCGGGAACAGTCCTAAAATGGGTCACTTACATGACCAACCCAATTTTATGACTTTGTGGTGGAAAAATGAACGCAGCAATTGTAAAGTGACTGCGGCAGTTCTTATGTGAATCATTTGATAGCTATGGAGCATTTTTGCTGCAAACTAGACATAAATGACAGGTTTTGACAAAAATGTAAAGTGCAGTCAAGTGCCTCCAGGACACTGCAAACAGCTGTAAATGTGGAGCAACTGCCAAGGTCAACATATGGTCACATGACTTGGGAGGCGCAGCCACTGGAACTTCAGAACCAGGCTGTAAATATCCCCAAGGATGTCTATCATAACGTCAGTCATTAAGTGAACAATCATAAGTTGAGGATCTGTATGTTCATTCGGGAAGCTTTATTATTTTTAATTGTATAAATATATGAATTGGGAAAGAAGATACTATGTTAAAAAGGTGAATTGCTCTTTTAAATTCCCAATGAACCTCACAAATGTTCCTTGAGTATTATAAAATAGTAGCTTTTGCTTTGCCTCAACCACTGGACACATTTTATGGCCACAAACAAAAAACTGCATTCCGATTAATGTATTTTGAACTCAGCCAATATGTCTGAATTTTTCTCCCCCTGCTTCCCCAAAAAGACTGATGGATACTAGATAATTCTGCATTTCCTTTGATTATAAAGTAATTTCAAATATATGTCTGTAAGAATACTCTTTTCTTCATACAGCAAACCAAGAATTCTACACTCTTGTGAAAATCCTTCCGCATTGCTGGTGATTATAATCTGCCAGAATCAAAAACAGAAAACCAAACAGCACCCAGAGGTCTGATAAGGATTTGTTATTTTTCACTTCTAAGTAACTGATCCAATAACACATAGCAAAAATCTTTTTGAAGCTTTGTTCCTATTTTAGACACCTTTATGGACTGATACTGAAGGGCCTAGATGGATGGAAGGGTAGTAAGAGGGACAGAATTCAGAAAGGGGGGGGAAGCCTATTGCTCCATTGTTCAATAACAATAATATTCACAGCTGAGAAAGTTGCATATCAGGTATGGCAAGTAGAGCTAAATCTTGTAACTCTTGCCCTATTTACACTGGAAACCCTCTTCAAATTCTGTGCTATTTCATTCTACAGAATAAAAATTTTGGAAGGGATTTTGGAAGTCTTCTAGTCCAACTCCTTACTCAATCAGGAGACCTTATACTGTGACTGACAAATGGCTATCCAATCTCTTAAAAACTTCCAGTGTTGGAACACCTACAATTTCTGGAGGCAAGCCATTCCACTGATTGTTCTGTCAGGAAATTTCTCCTTAGTTCTAAGTTGGAACTCTTAATAGGTTTCCATCCATTGCTTCTTACCCTGCCCTCAAGAGCTTTGGAGAATAGATTGGTCCCCTCTTCATTCTGATAGCCCATCAAATATTGGAAGCCTGTTATCATATCAACCCTAATCCTTGTCAGACTTGTCAGTGATATTAACATGTTATGTTAAATAAGTACTATTCCTCTGCTGATGTAGCCTAGAACTACATTGGCTCTTTTGGCTGCTGCAGCACACTGCTGACTCATACTTAACTGGTTATCCACTAGAACTCCCAGGTTTTCCTAACAGTTAGTGCTGGGGAGCCACATGCCACCTATTCTATACCTGTGCATTTTGTTTTTCTTGCCCAAGTGAAAAATTGTATTTTACTTGCCAACGAATTTGATTTTGTTGGACAGGCTCAGTGTTCTAGTGTAAGATCCTTCTGGATCTTGAGTTTATCTTCTAAAATGTTGCTTATTCCTTCAGCTTGGTGTTGACTGCAAATCTGATGAGTTTCCCTTCTATCCCCTTATCCAAATCATTTATTAAAATCTTGAAGATATTGGGCTCCTTGGGGTACCCTATTGAATGCTTCCCTCCCTGTAGTTGTAGTTCCACTGAGTACTACCTGTTGATTGAAATTTTGCCCTTTTAAAACAGATACGTCCCAAAGTTGGGTCTTGACTTTTTTTTAAACACAACTCAGGCAATTGCTCTTGTTCCTAATCAGGTTTTATGAAGAGAATGCCCTTGAAGATTGTCCTCACTGATTGATCTGTCATAACATTGCTGAATAAATAAAAGAAAAATTTGGAATAAACAGATTGATGTGTTAAGAATCAGTAGAAACTTTTAAAGAATTGTGTTGATGACAGATCAGTATGCAACTTTACTCCAGGAATACCAGGGGGTGTTAGATTCAAAGACCAAACTAATCTAGCCCAGAGTCACCCTGTGATCCTCTGTAGTAGAAGATAGATTAGAAATTATTTCAGATTAGTCCTAACCAGCACTTCAACTATACCCAATGCGTTCCATTATCAGTATTCATTAAAATGTTTGTTAATGTGACCCATAAAATCTGCAGATAGGTTAAATGTATAGTATGTACTAGTACACTCTCACTATTTTAGATACATTTATTTATACTTTATTTCCATCTTTGTAACTTTCCACCTATTCTGGATGTGTCCAACAAAACAAGCATACAAAAAACTCGGAAATTATTCAACTTGGAAAACCATGCCCATTCCCCATGTACTTCTTGCAGAAGAGGACTTAGCAAGTCTTCCCAAGATGTTGCTTATTAGATGGCTCAATTCAATCTTAGCTAGGTGGTGCCTGGTGTTTTCCAATATAACACTGTCTGATTGACTGGAATTGATCTTTTAAAGTTTGTAAAAGCATATTTCTCCCAGACCTAGATGCCAAGCTTTTGTATACAAAACATGCATTACTGTGAAAGAATTTCTTATTTTCATTCCCAAGACTCAGGGATAAGAATTTGGTTGCTCCTACAGGTTCAGACATAAAGTATATATAACTCCAATCCATACTTTCATCTTACCTCCTTCTTCTTTGAAGATATAAATGCACCAGCCATTGGGTAACAAAGGGCCATAAAACAGCAAAGGCTAAAGCACCAGGAGAAATCTCAAAGGGCCACCACGATGGTTTCTAAATGGTATACAAAATTCAGGTTCACCAATAAATATTAAAGCAGCATCTGCTATAAAAAATCCAACATTAAATATTAAAATGTCCTTGGTAAAAGCCCTAATAAGCACACATATACATAGAATGAAGGCTATTGCTAAGTACATTGATTTGTGCTTCTTAGATTGTAAGCCGCCCTGAGTCTTCGGAGAAGGGCGGGATATAAATGGGATAAAAATAAATAAATAAGATGCCTATCAACTATTTAAAAACACTTCCACCAAGATGACCATCACCTCCCAAGACTGGAATAACTGTTGTGCTGAAAAAAACTTAAGGATTACTGTATAAGTTTGCAACAATTATTGGTTCACATGTTATCACAAGTGAACACTGTTCTGCTAGACTTCATCATTATTTCTGAAGAAATTTTTTAATATTATATATACACAGTAAAATTATACTTAATATAGGACTATAGAAATTGTCCTGCAATTTGAGTATTTTCTCTGTAAGAACATCAACATTCAGAAACATTTAAAGATTTAAATTACCAGTCAGCAACTGCCAATGTAGCAACACAAATTTGTTTCTTAACATACATAAAAAAGTTCAATACGGTGTTTTTGTTTCATTTATTTTTGTTGGCCATTTTGTCTGAACACTGGCATGCAATCTTTGTACATATAGCTCTTGACTTCCAACTATATATTCATTAATGGTTCAAAGTTACAACAGCCTCAGAAAAAGTAACTTATGACCTATCCTCAAATGTTATGACTTTCATACCAATCCTTGTTGACAAGTGATCACAATCTGGCTGCTTGGCAACCATCTTGCATTTATAAGAATTGCAAAGTCTTGCAGTCACATAATTGCAATTTGCATTCTTCCCAGCTGGCTTTTGATAACTAAAGTCAATTGAGAAAGCCTAATTCACTTAATGACTATGATAAAAATGTCCCCAAAATCAGGTCCAGTTACTTGATGACTCATTAACAATATCATTGCTTAGGGTCCAAGATTCCAGTCGCAGTTATGGTCATAAGCTGTGAACTATCTCTAATTAGGTGAAATAATAAACAGATTCGTCTTTTCAAATAGTTAAAATAGCATTTAAAATGTTTTCTGAAATAGTTTCTTAGATATTGTGCAAAAAAACCCTGTACAATTTAAGAAAATCACAATAAATTCAAAACTAGTTTATATGTATATTAAGAAGTAAATAAAAATCTACCTTAACAGGTGCCTCAGGCTGATTATTTGAATGTAGTGTTACCTACAAACACAAACCAAATTGAACAAAGTATTTAAAAACATGTTTCAAATTAAAACTTTATATTGTGACATATCTTTTGGGATCTGTCCAGGTATAGTTTCTGCTCACATTTATTAAAAAATACGGCATATAAGAATTTAGCTTAAGTAATAGCTAATTGCCTCCTTATGTGAACTTTACTGCTCTCTCTTTGTCCCTATTACATCCCAGAAATGTTTTTTCCATCTTTCCTTTTCTAATTGGTATGGACCTTTCAGATAGTTCTGTAACAAAATAAACTATAAGAAAATTATTTTTTTTACTTTGATTAAATAGTTTAGATACTGCAGTTCATAAAGGAATTAGAATAGTAAATAGTAAAAAACAACCTGTCTTTCAAAAATTTAATTTAATTTTAATTTATTAATATTTCTATACCGCCCTTCTCCCGAAGGACTCAGGGCGGTGAACAGGGCAAGAATAAAAAAACAGAATTACAAAAGTTAAAAAAAAATAATTAAATACATGCCCACTAAAAAACCATTAATACATAGTAAAAAACCCCCGATAAAATACAATAAAAAACCCCACCAATCCCCCCTCAGGCCAGGCCGGCTTGTTCGAACAAGTATGTTTTTAGATCCCGGCGAAAGGAGCAAAGATCGGGCGCCATCCGGAGCTCAACCGGTAACTGATTCCATAGCACCGGGGCGCCCACAGAGAAGGATCTCCCCCTGGGGGCCACCAGTCGACATTCTCTGACCGGTGGCACCCTGAGGAGGCCCTCTCTGTGGGAACGCACAGGGCGGTCTTCTGTCTCTATTTTCCTTTTGCTGGAGTATGTGGATATGGGTGGGAAGTGGATTTCCTTAAGGGCAAACATTTTCTCGAGTAAATACTTTAGCTAATAAGCTAATAAGCTTCTAAAATTTAAAAAAGCTAGACAACCCATGTCATGTTGGGTTTTAGAAGTATTTCCTTTCTTAAACAGAGAAACAGAATGGATCAAGGGCCAAAAAGTAGTTGTAGCAGAAGCAACTTCCTACCGGCTTGATTGTTCTCTGGCAGTCAATGATGGGATCAGTCTACCCAAACCCTAGAGGGCTAGGATGGGGCCAGAGTATTAAATCTGCAGGCAGTAGTCCATCAGCATGGCAGCACTGAAGCAGCTACAGATTTGCTAAATTTCAATCTCACATGAATGATGTGCCTGAATTTTGAACACATTGTGCAAGCCCATTTGAGGTATCTTGATTCAAAATGGTTGTCCTATGAGGCACTGTTTTGCCCAATTGATGGTTACAGTCAAAGACACATGAGAGTTTTAGTAATCGACTAGACAATCCATGACCCATTGTTTCAGAGACATTTCCTTACCAGATTCAATAATACTAGGGCTTCTAATGTATTGCCTTCATTGGAAAACTTCTTAAAAATTCAGGGGGATATTCAGAGATATACCTGCCTTGAAAATACCCCATATTGAACTGTACAGCATTGTATAGATAGATAAATAGACAGACTTCCTTGGATACTTATTCACATATGTTTACCTGTGAAGTTGTGAGTGTCTCAAGTGCATGTAATCTCTGAAGAATATTCTGCATATCTTCTTGCAATCGTATGAGTACAATTGTGATCTGTTCATTGAGGGTGCTCCGTGGTCCTCTGTCTGAACCCCATCGTTCTCCATCTCCTCCACTGCCTATCTGTCCACCTTGGGCACCATCTCCTAAAGGATACATTCTGTGTCCTAAATTAAGGGGAAAATACTTTTAGAAGGAAAGTAAATGAATCAGAGCTACATATATTTTCAAAAAGACTTAATGGTGCTTGTACATTCTTCAAAGTCAGACGCCTCTCTTGCTTTCCATAAAGTAGGCTAACTTTTTCCAATTCTCCAGTAAAATGTGAAAAAAGATGTCACTACTTTAAAAGGATTCTTAAAGCAGTGCCATTTTTTAGACTTGCACAGAAAACTAATAAAGATGTGGCTGCTTTAATAAAGAGTTCTATCCCGAATCATTTTCAAAGTGTGTCAGCTGTAATATGTATTATATATAATTTATGCATCAACCATGCAGAAAACCATTATTATAAGATATTTTAAGAATGACTTTAAATATGCCTCATTTATTCAAGAGTTCCAACAAAATAAGTATTCCAATAATACCTCTTCCCCTTCGAAATCCATAGAAATCAACCTTTTCACCATTTTTCTTTTCTTTTTGAGGGCCTCCATCATTTGCTTTGCCATCTTCACCGCCACACTTGACTTCACCCTTTCCTTCAAGTGCAGCTTCCTTTATACTTTCTGCTTTGTGGTTTCCAAGTTCAAGAAAACCAGAAGTTTCTATAAGATTATTATGATCTACTTCTGAGAAAGTTAATGGATGTCTGGAAATTTCCTTGACTGATGAGCTGATTTCTGGGGTCTATAAGTTACCAAGAACAAAAGGCACTATTTATTTATCAAATTTATATAGCTTACCCAAGGAGTCTCTGCTGCATAACAAACAGGTAGAATCACATGTAAAAACCACAGATTTAAAAAATGTCAAAAGTCACATTAACAGTATATATTATAAAAATATATACAAACCCTAGCTGAAGAGGGGGTAAAAATAACCAGCCCAGCAATGGAGAGATCTAAGCATCTCACTGGTTCTTTGGAAGCCCCAGGTGGGCCTAATAAAATTATCAGATCTTGAGAGCCTTATGATAGACATATTAAAAGCAATGGAACTAATCTAATTTTTGAGAGAAGAACATTCCATGAGTCAGGTGTCATGGCAGAAAAGTTGTGCAATCATGTGATCAAAATTCAGGCACTCAGCAATCTGCATATATTTACAACAGTTGCAGCATTACTGGGTCATGCGATTGCTATTTGCAACCTTCCCAGCCAGCTTCCAACAAACAAAGTCAATTGGAAAAGTTGGATACACTTAATAACCATATGGTTCATTTAACAACTTCAGTGATTCACTGAACAATTATGGCAAAAATTGTCATGAAATTGGGTGTGACTCACTTAACAATTGCTTTGCTTAGCAATGGAAAAGCAATTGTGATGGTAAATCAAGAACTATCTGTATCTCTCTAATTAAGGTGACCTTAATTATCAGCCTCCCCCTTACTCTTTGATTATAATTAAATACAAGATAAATGCAAAGATGCATAGATGAAAACTATTACTTTTTTAAAACTAACATTACGCTTTAGAAAGATGCAAAAGCTATCCAGGCTCTTGGAAAAGTTTTATTATTGTTTATTAGTAACTGAAACTGATATATATCAGACCTGAATTCTTTGACCAGATGGACAATATAAGATGGCTACTGTTTACAGTCAAAAAATCATTTTGTGTATTTGTAGAATCATTATGTAAAGATTTTTTATATAACAATATAACATTGCAAAATTTACCTCCTCTTGTCCAAATTGCTCCATTGAATCACAGTATATTTCACTATCTGAATCACTTGTCAAGAGTTGAATTCCAGACACTTCAGTGGTGTCTTCATTTTGACCTGTGTATACATGACCAAATACTTAGCAACAGTGGTGACTTAATACTTACAATATCAAAATAAAATTATCTCATCAAACATCAGAATTAGAATTTTTTAACTTAGTAATTTGTAAAAGCTGAATGGTTTGCAAAAGAGCAGCTGGACAGAATCTTTCTTTGTAATGATAGTTCACAATAAAACAATGCTGTTATATATCTATATCTGTGTGGATAGATGTGTGTGTGTATGCAAAATCAAAGGTAGAAAAGTTAATATCTCAAAGATTTTTCACTTTCTACATGAGAGGAAAACAAACTGCACGTTTTAAATTATACAATTCTAAATTATGTTAGCGCAATCTTTTTCTTTGTACGTGCAAGGCTTATGTATATTTACATTTCTGTATTTTCCAAATACCTGATAAATACCTGAGATATGCCCCTTCAGTCTTAGTCAATCTGGTCAATCTGGTCTGGGTGTGTAACCATAATCAGATTGGCTAACAAATGGATGGGAGTATGCTAGATTGAGAAATTGAACGACATCTTGGAAAAGACTTTATTCCAAAGGCAAGAAAAATCTGAGTTGGCCCACGCCATCACAAAAAGCCAAAAGCTGAGCCAAAAGCCATTGACAGTTTGAGAGCATCCCAATTTCATTGTTTATAAATACACACTTGTCATAATTTAATTCATTTTGCCATATCTATCGATATACACTATACAATGTTCTATATGTAAACGACAGTCTACTTTTATACCTCCTTTTCTTCCGTAGTTGTTGACATTGTTGAAAGGGCAAAAAAAAATTTAAAGGTTACCTGAAGCACTTTTACAGTATTTCTTCAACTTAGGGTTGTATATAGGTAAAGGTAAAGGTTCCCCCGCACACGCGTGCTAGTCGTTTCCGACTCTAGGGGCCGGTGCTCATCTCCGTTTCAAAGCCAAAGAGCCAGCGCTTGTCCGAGGATGTCTCTGTGGTCATGTGGCCGGCATGACTAGACGCCAAAGGCGCACGGAACGCTTTTACCTTCCCACCGTAGTGGTCCCTATTTTTCTACTTGCATTTTTACGTGCTTTCGAACTGCTAGGTGGGCAGAAGCTGGGACGAGTAACAGGCGCTCACTCTGTTACGCGGCACTCGGGATTCGACCCGCCAAACTGCCGACCTTCTGATCGACAAGCTCAGCGTCCTAACCCACTGAGCCACCGCGTCCCTTAGGGTTGTATATAATATCTATAAATAAGTATGTTTGCAGAAAAAAATATTCATCGGCTTCAACAAAAAGCTAGCCGTCTTTTGGATGATAAAATTTAAGGAGGTTCCATTATTTGCCCATTATTTAAGTGGGTAGAAGAATAAGTAGGAAGTATTAATTTTCCCACTCAAGCAGGAAAACAAACAATCAGAAATTAGGACTACTTGGTTGCAGTAAAAGGAAATAGGTGTTTATGGTACTGTGGCATGTCTAAATACAAAGACTATTTAAATTAATTCTTCATTTAAACTGGGCACCAACCCACTGTTTGCTCTCCTATGTGCATCAATGCTTGAAAACAAACCAAGCAGCCCCAACAGGAAACGTTTTCTAAAAAAATTATCCACACTGGCAAACATGAATGTGGATTTGGATAACAAAAGCACCTGAAGACCATACCTTGATGAATAGAATCCCAGTTAGGGATGACTGGTAACTCAAGGCACTTTTCACTTTTCTTTATTTCATTATCCGCACTGATGCCATTCAGGTTAGATTTGGTCTGTATGCCATTGCTCACATCAATGTTGGAAACAGCATTACAATTGCCATTAACAACCACACCATCTAAGTCCTTATCAGGGGATGAATTTTGTTTCACATCTTCTTCCGAAAGTCCTAAGCATATAAATTGACAAAAAGAACCTCATTATAACATAACTGTATTTTTACAAATACGGGTAGTCCTTGACCTATGACCCAATTGACCCAAACTTTCTGTTGCTAAGCAAGACAATTGTTAAGTGAATTTTGCCCTATTTTACGATCTTTTGTACCACAATAGTTAAGTGAAGTTGTTAACATGGTTGTTAGGTGAGTCTGCCTTATCCACTGACTTTGCTTGTCAGAAGGTTCCAAAAGGGGATCACATGACCCTGGGAACTGTGACCATCATAAATATGAGTCAATTGCCAAGTGTTTGAATTTTTATCATGTGACCATGGAGACACTGCAATGGTCATAAGTGTGAAAAATGTTCATACGTCACTTTTTTCAGTGCCATTGTAACTTTGAATGGTCACTAAACAAACTGTTGCAAATCAAGGACTACCAGTTCATTTTTAACTCTTGACCAATAGATACAGTATTTATGAAGTAAATATTTCACAAATTAATCTAAATGATCATTGATAATAAAAGTGTTTAAAACAGCTTGTTCTTTAAAAATGTATCAATCTACTATCTATTTATATTATATCTAACAATATATGTGCCACCTATTTTTCCAGACAGTCAAGGCAACATACATAGCAACTTTTCCCATTTCTCCCACAACTTTAAATGCTGGGTTAAGAGACCATGAGAACGATCCAAATTGGCTCTAAACTTCCGTGGCTGACCCATGGGTCTGATTTTTCCTAATAACTTGCTGTCTATACTTTTTCATTTTTTACAGGGAAATTGAAATTTTAATTACCATTAGAAAAAAAAGAGATTACACTATACACTTTCCTGGGAACAGAATCTTTGTAACTAGGTGCAACTGAATTTCAACAACCCAACTTACCCAAGTATAGAATTACAGGATTTAATTTAATTACAGAATTAAAAGATTTCTCAATTGGCATGGCACAGACTCAGCTTACCTGAAGAACCATCTTGTCCCAATTACTTCAAACTGTTCCACCAGTAAGGCAGGAAAGGTATGTTACAGACTCCTTTGGTTAAAGAATTTTAACTGGTGGCAGCTAGGAAGAGTAGAGCTGCTCTACTCTATGGAAAATCTTGCATTCGGAGGGGACATTGGTCCCCACTTTTACAGCCTTCTGGAACAGCGTGAAGATGGAGCTGCCAACTGGCCTGAAGCGTAGCACGCAACTCCAGGTCTAGTGGGTGGCTTGAAAGTGCTCCCTCCACCTTTTAACTGTCTCTAAATTTGTTTTTATTTGTGTTATGAAGTTTTCATATGGTTTTATGATTTTTACCTACAAACCATCCAGAGACAGTGAGAGGGGCAATGTCTAAATTTGATGTAAATAAATAGTTCTTTCATTTTTCAATACATTATAATGTATTGATATTCAAGCTACATAGCCCAATTTTATAATTGCTTATTTGAAAAATGCTTTATGTGCCATGAGATTAACTCATAAATAAGTGACAAAGAATAGAATTCTGAATTATTCATTTATTCAACTCATTATTGTCCCTGCACTTTTATTCACCATATTTCAGAAGTGTTTGCCATCATCTCCTTCCTAGGCTGAGAGAAAAAAGCTGACTTCATGCCTAAAGCAGACTTAGAACCCACAGTCTCCTGGTTTTAGGTTTATAACCTTTAACAAATAGGCTCTTTTTCAGAAGTTAAGGGCTGAGAATTATCAAATGAGTTCACATAGCTTATTTTCACTGGATAATAAACCCAAACTTGTTCTTTGTAATCCTGGACTTATTTTATCTATATTACGTATTATAGGTAGAAACTGCCCTTCACATGGAGATGAACTTCTGGAATCCTCGACATTGTTTAATCAAAGGAATTCAGAGAACACCAACTCAGCCACTTGAGATCAGCTGGGCAGACAACTATGGAAGACAGAAGGTCCCTCAAAAAACTAGGACCTACAAGTTAAAATATTGAAAATCTAATATAAATAAGAATCATGCTTTCTCATTATTGTCAGGAGAACACAACTATTTCCTAACAAGGTTTGCCAATTTTTTATTTTTATTTTTTTGCTGTCCTGAAACAGCAGATTTATCAAAAATCTGTGAAAAGGTATATGCTATTTAGAAATAAATATGTACCTTTATCAATCTGCTGGACATCTCTCAATTCTTCCTGTTGGGCTTCTTCCTCTGATTCTGCTCCACTGTCGTCGTTTTCTGATTTTCCATTCATAGTTGGCACAGCTTTGTGAGGATCTATTAAGATAAATTTTATTTACCTAAAAACTGAGGTTGTAAAATAATTGTTTAGGTACCTAATTTTTAAGGTGGCACGATGGCTCAGCTGTTAGAAGTGCTAAGCTTGCTAGCTAGAAAGCTCACAGCCTGGGTTCAGGACCCGAGTGCTGCACAACAGAGTGATTTCTCATTCCTTGCCTCAGCTCTTCCCCACCAGGAACTCTTTGGTAAAAAAATAAGGATTTAAAATGGCATAAATGTGTATTTTTAATTAAAGTTTACATCAGAAGCTGTAAAATAATATTTCATACCTCTGATGAAATACTCACACTAAAATTGATACCATTAAAACTTATGGCAGTGTTTCTCAACCTCACAACTTTAAGAGGTGCAGACTACAACTCCCAGAATTCACCACAGCCAGCATTGCGGGGAGTTGAAATCTACACATTTCAATGCTGACATGGTTGACAAATATTATGCTATATAATTTAAGCCTTTTTAAGTTGCCCTAAGTCTTTTCATTATATTTGTAATATCATTACTTTCTGTCAAGCAAAGAAACATGTATCCAAATCATGCCTTACTTACTCCATACTGGAAAGTTAAACTATCTCTGTAAAAATTTTGTTACTGCTAAATATATCTCAGGAACAAAATAGACACCCTATTATGGAATCATAAAAGCATTTGGAGTAGACCAAATGTTACAATAGCATTATTTGGCAGTCATGTTTCCCCCCCCCCCAAATATTCTATTCACATTCAGAAGCAAGTGCTAAATTTCATACCAGGCATCCATATATAACATTTCATATAGCTATGTTTTTTTTGTTATTTGATAACAAAAAATTAGCATATTACAGACTTGTTTTCAAGAAGCTAAATAAGGCTGCTTATTTTTAAAGAACAGGTTCTAGATGTACATACTGATTTTTTTACAGGAAATGATCAGACAGCAAAATGCTACTTTGGCTAAGGGAATTGTTTAAAAACTTTTTTTAATTGAACAACTGCTTTGCAAATGTTTTGCTCCAGTTATTTAGCATGGTTTGGCAGAGTAAAAGAGTACAGTGTTCTTAGAAGTAAATAAGACCAAAGTCCCTTTGACTTTTTTGGCCATGATTCTTTCATATCACTAATATTGATAAATCAAGACCTATTTTCTCTATTTGTGTGTGTGTGTGTGTGTGTGTGTGTGTGTGTGTGTGTGTGTGTACGTCTGTGTATCCTCAGATAATGTAACTACAAATGCATATTAGGAGAAAAGTATAAGAGAATATCTTAATTAAAGGCCTGAATTTACAGATTTTATTTGACCTAACAAGCATTGACCTTATGCACTACGAAAGTGGCACTGTGTTAGTATTTATACTTATACAAAGAATGTAGTTAATGTCTCTTCCACATTTTTCTCATTGTATTGCTCAGAAATATAGCACTCAGACATTGCATAGCAAAGAGACATCACCTTCCCATATTCTGCCACAGCTGAAAAACTGCAGCCCTCTACAAGGAGATGAGAGGCAATAAAACTGATAATCTGAGCATTAAAAGCGGCTGCTTTTATAGAACCCGTTCAGTTAATAATTAGCTATTCGGTTACGTTTTTACCTTCCTTTGTTTTTTTAAGTTGTGCAAACCCAGCTTGTCTGATTGGTTTATGAACTAACATCTTCTCCAAACCTACAAAATGAAATATTTAATCAAACTAAATATGTTATGTAAAATCCCAGTCACCTGAGGCATGGAAACAACTGCATGATATCAAGATTGCTATTATTTTTTGATCATCATATGCAGAATATAACTAGCTATTAATAATAGAATCTGCAATCTCGTATTTCAGTTCATATCAAGTATCTTTTCAAATATTACATTTTGTTGAAGGAAAAACAAGAGTTAATGGATGCATATTTTTTTAGACCATGGTTGTCCAACTTTTTGGCTTGCTTGGGCCACACAGAATGAGGAGTAATTGTCTTGGGCTGCATATAAAATATATTATTGTTAAAAAATTACAACCTTGTGGGGCTGCACTGCTAGCTGTCCAGAGCCACATGTAACCTGCAGGCCACAGGTTGGACACGCTTGGTTTAGACATTATGAAAAAAAAGGACTAGCCAAGATAAGGCAGAACAAAGGACAATTCCATGGAAGTTATGTCAAGATAATAGGAATAAATGCATTTCCACCAACGTTATTAGCCATCTTATTTTTTGGATATTTATAATTTATATAGTAGGATTGCAAAAATTCAAACAACCACTAGGTGGAAGATCAAGAAAAATCTAAATTTTAGCAGCCATTTAGGCTAATTCCAGAACTTTGCAACTCAGTATGGTAACCCTACTATATGCAATATTCAGTGAAAATTATTCTAAAACAAGTAATCAATAATCCTCAGTTAGCAACGACAATTGGGAGTGCAAATTCCAACACTAAGGACCATGTAGTAAAGCACAATGTCATGTGAACTAGCCGCTTAGTGACTGAAATTTCAGCATTTCTGATTGCTGTGGATTATTAAGTAAGGACACCCACTGGTTACTATTTGATTTTATTTATAGTAAATTGGCAAATAAGGTCACAAATGTAAAGATGGGGATGCTGCAAATGCTAGAATTTTGAGGACCATTCATTCAGTATCACTGCTAGTTCAAAAGAATGCTCAGTGAGTTGTTGCTAATCAGTACCACAAAAAAGCTTTAACATTATTTTAAATCACTGGTAGTACAAGCCAGACAAACCACATTAAAATGTAGTGTAATGTAAAATTAAGCAATTTATAACTGATAATAGATAAGAGTTGTTTTCTATTCCCACCTGTGATTAGATCAGATCCTTTATTTTTTTTATCCTCTACAATTTCATAAAATGGGCCTAAAACATGTAGCAGTTCCTCAACTTTGTCTGTCACTGGCATTGTTTCAAGAATCTGGAGAAACACAAAACATATATGAATCACATACCTTTCAGTGGTAAATTTGACAATCACTGTGATGCTTTGCTCTGAACCAGTTCCACAAGAAGAATCTCTATAGATTTAACTGCAACCTCAGACAGATTTGGATTATAGCCCACAGTTATCAAAACTAAATTAGCAAACCTTACCATACGTGCATTAATCAATTTTATCTACTATTTACTTTTAGGAGAATTCCCAATATTTCTAAGATGTTGGCATATTTGTGGTGGAATCTGCAGCTAGAGTGGGAGGAGCAAAAGACTGGCTAGCTTAGAGTCTTTGCACAGCAGGAAACCACATGGACCTGACCACCTCCAGAATCCATGAAACCGTTATCCAGCTACTGGCAAGATTCTTGTAAATAGACATGCAACAATAAAGAGGCGACTCTAATCAACACTCATGGTACTACTCTGGTTTTTTCTATCTGACATTTTTTTTGTTACTTTCTTGCTTAAGAGAATACACAGTAGTACTGAGAGTAGTATTTAAAACACAGTAGTAGTATTTTAATTATAGCAAAACGTCAATTTACTGTACCTTAATGACAAGGTCTTTGCATGCAATGGATTTCACTATTGTTTACATCATTTGGCTGTGCCTTCTAATTTTGTTTAATAAATATTACTTATCTGATTTTTTTTTTGTTTCTTTTGAGGTTCGCTAAATAGTTTGTCCCTGTCTAGGATGAAATCTAACTGATATCCATTATTCATGAATGTCCAGTAAATCAGAGATTACATTTCCATGTTTTTTTTTCTTTGTTGATATAAGGACATCATTACATAAATAATCTAAATTGACATAATTGGTATAACCTGTTGTGGCTTGCAAATGTCCTTACAGAAATGTCAGCAATTGCTATATTTCAAAAACAATCCCCTATACAGAAAAGTAGTTTGACTAACTTTTTTCTTCCTGTTCTATACAGGTGGTCCACTTATCCCTTCCATCAAACTTTTGTTTTTGTAAGCATCAGATTTCACAGAGCAAACCTTCTTGTCAGTTTGTTAAAACAAGATTTTACTATATAACTCTACAAAGTAGGATCCACTAACTTGAAAGACTCTATTGACCATCAATATAGATATATGGTAAATGTGAATACACATAACAAAAAGACACAAATACATGGGAAATATCTTGTTTTGAAGATGGTACTAAATGATATATCAAGATGTGTTAATTCACTAACAGTTTTTCAGAATTCCTGTACAAACCTAAGTTACTCAATTACATAGCTACTTGTCATTCCATGTTTTCTGCATACATTTGCCCTTCTATAGTTGGGCAATCATTACAAACAAAACAGGTTTAGCTAGAAAATTAAGGATTTATCATATTCTAGTCTTCTAGTCATATGAATTCACACTCCCTTTTAATATATTAATATCTACTGAAAAGGGTATATATTTAGAATTTAGTGATACTTCCTTATTCAATATAAAAAATTGGAAAATGCTGCATTTCTCTCTGTACAAGTGGAATCAGACATACCAAAAATTCTGCAGAAGACATAAGATCTGATAAGCCACCCAAGTGGAAACGTCTGACATATTTTCAGATTTTCATCGGACATTTTCAAGCTACCCAGAAATAAATTTCATTCAACAACAAAAATGGTGATCTTTAAACACAAATTTAAAATGGCACACATTTAATTTTATTTTGCTGTAAAAGACTAATTCCACCTCCAGCAATCCAGGGAAGGCTGTTTGCCTCCGTTTTTTTTAAAGAACTATACCCAATTTGGTGAGGTGAAGACATAAAAGAGCTAACAACAACATAAATCCCTAGATAACACACATATGTACTATACATACTATTTACTCACTACTCTCTCTTCTCAACTCTTCCCCACTGCTACTACTCCTACTACAGCTGTTACTACTCTTTGTGGGTACTGCTAGAAAAAATATCTTTCTGGGTGCTTGCTTGCTTGCTTGCTTACATACATCATCTTCTCCCTCCCTCGCACTCAGTTGTTTTTACAACTCAGCTTTTGTAATCAACTTTGCTGGGCTGAAGCTGAGGAGAGGACTTAAAGAGAAGGGGAGAAGGCAGCACAGGTGCAGACAATTTTCTGGAGAGTCTGCTTTCTCACACACATAAACTTCCATAATGGGTTACACTAGGGCAGGGGTAGGCAACCTCGGCTCTTTTATGACTCATGGACTTCAACTCCCAGAATTCCTGAGTCAGCTGACACAGGAATTCTGGGAGTTGAAGTCCATGAGACATAAAAGAGCCAAGGTTGCCTACCCCTGGGGTTTATCATTTATTTTTTTGTTTTTTTTAATGGCAGCAATTTTCCTAATACTCTCAATATGAAGGCAGCTAGTTCTAAGATTAATGTCCATTAAGTAAGTTACAGAAATTTCTTCTGAAATGTAGTTTAAAAAAACCTAATTTCTGAAAAATGTATATATATTCTATCTGGGTATATAAAACAGCTCTTACCTTTTTCATTTCTTCAACATATGCAATCATAGCATCTTCTTTGGGCATTGTGCCTAATGAACTCCATGCATCCCTACAATGAATTTCACAGGGAGAACAGCTTCAAAATACTGCCCTACTTTACTATGATGTAATAATATCTTCAATAATTAATATGTGAGCTTTATGTGTGTGTATTGCCTAAGGAACTGCATATTTTTTTTCAGTACAGAATCACATTGTTGTTAGCTCAATTTTTTTTAAAAGGCAAAAAAGTGATCAAGCTCTATTTCAAATACTATATAGAGTCATATTTTTGTAATAAAGCTTTTGTCCCTCAAAAAGTAGCCATAATATGCAAAAATGTGAAAGATTTCTATGATCTCCAGAGTTTTCTGGATCAGATTTTAAAATACATTTTCAGCACCATGTGGAGATAGCAAGGACTGAATTTGAATTTGAGCAAAGGATGTGCTCTATTCCCAAGACAAATACTTTCCATACAAGGTGCGGGGAGGAATAGACAAGGTAAAAACATCTTTGTTGTATAATATTTACCATTTGTATCTACCAATAGGATCCCAAAATCCAGGTCTTGGACTATTACAAGGTCCTTGAGTTGCTTGCTTATAAAAGCTATAGAATTTCAGCATCATTTCATTTGTTGGCTGGAAAGAACCTATGGGGAAAGATTTTTAGAGTGAAAAATAGTGACATAGTTGCTTTAACACAGTGATTCTAGGTTATTGTAAACTCAAAATAGGCAATCATTTATGGGAACTTAAAAATGGCTTTATTCCCAATAGTTTCAACTCAAAGATCAGTTATCTTGCCTGTTTATTTTGACTTTAAACTCTGAAGAGACCTAATGAAGAAACTACCTTTGCACAAATAGAAAAAACTCCAATCAATATGAATATTCAGGCAATGGTATTAACATTACTTTCTGTTTCTTTCATTAGAAAAAGTAAACTATCCAGACAAGTATAAAAAAGGATGATTGCTGCTATGTCTCATATTAGATTTGAAGTGGAATCCATAGGTAAAAACCATATTCTAGTAATAAAACACCATAAAAATTCAAAGCACATTCCACTAAAGTATGACAATTATTCCATTAACGATAAATCAGAATGTTCTTATCCCTATAACTTACCTAATAATGTTGAATCCCCAACTGTCTTTACCCTTTAGGCAGGTTAGCTGTTTTAGACCTATCTTTGACCATATGCAAAATAATGGCAAAATGGGCCAGTAAAACAGATTTTAAAACTCCAAAGTCTTTATTCAAACATCCCCAAATCTATTCCATTTATTTCATGAAGCTACTGTGTTCTCAATATCTTAGAAATGGAATTTAGCATATCTACCTTGCTTACAATAGATGTACCATATATTGATACAGTACTTCCATTTCACATTTATAGTTCCAAGAATTACTTGTAAGAACAATTTGACATATATATTGAAAAATGAGCTTTTGATTCCAAAACATGGCTTTAAAACCCAACCAAGCAATATTACTATGAAGGAATAAATGATGGTTCTTCTAAATAAAGAAACACAGAAATAAAGTGGGGGCGTTATTTTCACAGCTAAAATCATGTTTAGACAATTGTACAGGAAATTATTTTCTTAACTGGCAAGTGGTTAATTAATAAACAAAACTGAAGGAATGGAAATGAAATTTTGTATTTGATCTATTATTTTTTAAAATACTTTTTAAAAATTCTACAAATTATGTTTAGTGGTGTTAATTCCTATGCTACCCCAGCAGTTTCAGGAAAAGCAAGAAACTTGAAAACATATTGTTACACTCACAAGCCTTCGCCTACACAACATCTAATGAAAAGGAATAATGTATTCCTAACCCTAGTGTGGACATCTGGGGTGCTAGCCAAAGAAGAATTCATTGAAATGTAAATCATTTAATTGTCAAAGAAACTGTAAAAAGTAAGGCAATTTTAGATTCTGAAGAGCTGTTCTCATTCACGGCTAACCATTTTACATTCTACAGATATTCCAAACACTTTCTGCCTTCACCACCAACCACATTGTCTTCCCCACTGAACTTTTTTCTGAATTTCTAACCATTTTGTTTGAAGGAAGAATTTCTGAAGCTTAGCTTATAACTTTAAGATGACTGAATAAAAACATTTTTTTCAGTAGAGGGAGGCCACACTTACAGGGATCTGCCTAGGAAAAGGACTTAGCCCTTGGAACATTTTCTCTCTACCTCACCTAACAAATCTATTCAGGTTAATGAGAAATGAAAACACCCTGGAAGATATATATGGAATTGCTCCAACCAACTTGCTCGGACTGAAGAAGCTACTTGGATAAGCAGTGAAAGATTTGTATGAACAGGAAAAGAAAAGTCCAGTTGCCAAGACTCAATTTCCAGACATTTTTTCAGTACAGATTTAAGATTTGTATGTTATGATCAATACAAGTCCCTACTCAGCCTGGAGACAAACATTGTAGCAAGTACACAAAGTTAGTGGCACCTAACTCTAGAAGGGACAATTTTCCAGCACTGTGGAAAAATGTGATT